>NC_071270.1:10320051-10472551 GCF_023375685.1 Ictalurus furcatus
TATTCTTGCTTATTTTTTTTTATATCAAGGTAATTCATATGACATTATTTTAAATATACTGTCAATTGTGCATGGCATTAATATGAGTATGTGAATGCTAAAAACCTGCCTAATCGAAGCAGGGTTATTCAAAATAAACAAATACATTTTATACCTGATTATAATTACATAAGTAACATAACATTAAAGTGTTTTCACAAGGTTAACTAGATAATAGACTGAAAAAGTGCATTTTTTCCTTATGATAGTCATGCACTGTCCATTCAGCAGTGAGCATGAGACGTTCAGTAAGGACCTAGTCTTTCCAATTTGAGTTAATGGTGTGCTGTTTTGTTTGCAAACTTGCTGTTGTATCTGGTTTTGTTGTTTGTATTTCTGAATTTCCTCTTGTGGTTTTGGTTTGTTAATGTGTTTTTGCACTTACAAGCCATCATAGTTACATTCTAAGAAACATTTATGAAACGGTGGTCATGGATCTGACTGAGTGTATAAAGTTGTTGTTGCTATTAAAGAGTAATAGTGCATGTCTTAAATTTTCTTTTAGAAATTTTCTTTTAGAAAACTTAAGAGGCATCCTCACTCTGAGACACTGCACATGCATGATCTAGTATTATGTGTCCTTGCCAAAACATGGAAATCAGTGTCACAAGGCCGATACCTTGTATAAATATTTTCAGCTATCTCTCTAAATTGCTCTGCTTATCTATCAAAGGGCAGCTTCTCTTTATAGCAGTGACCTTTCATGCAGTATCACAGGAGGGCCCTTAGATCATCCTAATAAATATGCATGTGTAAGACCATTCGGTTCTTTGAGCGTGCCATTTAAAGTGGATTCTTGCATCAGAAATTCTCAAATGTGTCACTATCCATACATCCTTCCTAGAATGTGTCCTTCTCCAATGGCAGACAATCAGAACAACAGCCCATGAGCTGCCATGCTGGGACTGTGTTAATCACAGCAGCAGTTTCATTTCCGCTGGCAAACACGCTTCTAACTATGGGTGTGTAATACAATAGAAACATAATAGGATGGTCCACCATTTACAGAAATTAAAGGGCAAAAGGAGATTAAAATACATACTACAATTTGCAGAATTTATTGGGACAAATCACTGGTTTTATTTAATCTTTTCATCTTTTGCCATGATGTTTCAAAATACTTGTCCAGCATGTAAATTGTTTCAGATCTCCAGTTTCTTGGAGAAGCTATCCTTGCAGAAGGCACACAAGAAAGACATTAGACAAATCATTTTTTATTTCAATCACTGAAAGAAAACATCATATTGTTATATTGCAACAACTATGGGTTATTGAAAGAACAGTGTTATTGCATCACTCAAGCAGATGTAAGTCTGATATTTCCAGCAATACATCACTTACTTACAGAGTATCTGTGTTTAGAGTGAGTTAATGATTAAAGGATGGGGTAGTTAAGTGACCAGTAAGGAATGCAAGGTCATGAGGGTTACACGGACATGGGCCCTAGTCAAAACATGTGTTGTATTTGGTGAAATTCCCTGTGATAGCTCAGAAAATGAAAATTTCAGGTCATACCATAAACCCATTCACCCCAACATCTCTCCCTAAAAAAACTCTGGAGAAGTCTGTAGCCTTCTGGAGTTCCTACCACCAGCTTAGGGCTCATCCTCAGTTCCCACTAAACCAACAAAAACACACCATCACTGTTTCCACCCCTCTGGCTATTTAAATTGGTTTCTGAAACAGAGATTGTTATCACACAGGCAAAGACCTCTGGGATTGAGAAGTGGCTACTCTGGAGCTGGTTGAAAATCTAATGGATGCTGAGGGAAACAGCAAACACGAGAATGCTTGTCCTTACAAACTGAGGCCTCTGTTTATGTTGGCCACCCAGAGCAGCTCTCTTCCCTCTGGCTGGTAGACAGAAGTACACTTGGGATTGCAAACCCACACCACCCCAAATTCTGACTCCCTAAAATAATGAAACAGCACAGTGAGGGGCTGTATTACAAACAGGACATGTTTCTTAACACACATTTACACAAAGACACACACAAGATTGATGAGGTAGAGCTTCTTACTTCAAAGAAAAGAGCATAGATAAACTCCCTCAAGGGTAAAGTCATCATGTTTTCCTAACTGTATTCTATAATCAACACCCACACTCATCCACAAACACTCAACCCATTATGACTTTCTAGAGAGGCCCATTTACTGTTTACATTGAGGTTGGTCTTTAGCTATACACACATTTTTGTGGAGCTAATGATGCTTGTGCCACAAACAGACAAAGTTATACAGGCCAACCACAAACTCAGCACTAAGCACAAACACTACACACTAAGCACTCTGCAAGAGGGGTGGGTGTGGTAAGAGAGAGAGAGAGAAAGAGAATGTGAGAAAGAAAGGGGGAGGGGGAGAATGAAAGAGAAAAGACAAAGTATATTTCAGTGTTAGTATGATGCCATGCAGATTTCAAGCAGAAATTAACTCATTGCCCTGCGTCTAAATGTAACTGCACCCATTACAGAAGGCTCCATACACACTTTGGAATAAAAAAAATGATGGGGGCATGCAGTGATAGGAAATCAACCCCAAAGTTGATAATTTTCCTATACTGTTTTATTTATCACCAATGCAATTTGCCAACTATTACATTTTTTTATATTAATGAATGACATTTCATACTTTTTAACCATTTATACTTATATTTAATGTTGTGGAATGTCCGTGAGTCAAGTTTGTTACCATTATCACTTATGTTATAGTGGCAATAAACAGCCACTACCGCAACAGCAGTGGAGGCTCATCCACGGGGCACAGCGGCACAGCCCCACCATATCACCTTCCACTTTAATAGGAACACTTGTATGCCTGCTCATTTATGCAGATAACTATATATAGAGTCTGTATATATATATATATATATATATATATATATATATATATATATATATATATATATATATGTATATATATATATATGTATATATATATATGTATATATATATATATATATGTATATATATATATATATGTATATATATATATATATATGTATATGTATATTTGTAGAACAGCTAATACATTTTACAAAATGTACCTGTAATCTGATTACTTAATTCTTTTTTGACATAACTGTAACGGATCAGTTTCCAGTTTTTTGTATCCTGATTACGTAACACCGTTACATGTATTCCGTTACTTGCCAAGCCTGTCTGTAAGCTAGTGTGCTCCTAAACAATGACAACAATGCTCTACAACATTATAAAAATCACCTTGCTGAAGTTGCTGTTTCTGAGTGATCGGCTATTTAAAAAGGGGGAGGAGCCACTCAATATGTCCCACATTGACTTCTTTTTTCAGTGGAAATTATGTCAACACATCGAATAATGCTATGTGTTTCAAGGCACTTCACATGGGCTTTAAGAAATTGAATAATATACATTATATTCATATCTAGTGTGTCCAAACTTTTGAGTAGTACTGTAGGTCACACTTCTAAATGCAACTTGGGACTCTAAGCCAAATTCAAATCAAAAAGCACAAACATGCACTGACTGGATGCTCAGGTTTGCCATAATAGAAGTAAAAAAGAAGAAAAAAAAAAGTTCTATTTGATTGTACTGAATTCTACTGTGTCTCATTGTAAACTGACAGTAAACCCATTATCAGTTAAAGCCCTGATTAATCTTTAGTGTGAAGAGGTCATAGAGTTATTATGTGTATGGGTCAAACTGCTTAAATGCTTGGCTTATTATCTTTTTGTTATGAGAGTGAGGAATGTAAGTCTGAAGCCACATGATAGAGCCTGGAAGTTCAGAGGGTTAAACTGAAACTGAATTGTGTGGAATAAGTTATTACCTTAAATTTGAAATAACATCAACTTCCTATATTTTCATTCTGGCAGCTCATAAGAAATTTAAACAAAAGCCTGAAGCTCAATCAGCAAACTCCTGTTTTCTTTGCCCAGACAGAAACTTAGTGCCACCCAAGTGGGTAAAACCAGGTGGCACAGTCTGTCGGAAAATGTTTGTTGATGCCAAACCGTCAAAGTGAGAGAGAGAGAGTACAAGAGAGAGAAGCTCTTTTAGGTGCTGAATTAGCACTCTCGTTAAAATTACGCCGCATTTCTACTAAGAGTACAGCAAGATAGTTAACCAATCCTTATAAATTAAACAAATACTCAATATGAATGTTTTTCTAAAGTATGGTCTCTAAGCTCTGGTGTCATATCCCATATTTGAGATGCTATTTCTTAGATGTATTACATGCTACTTTATATTGGAATGGATTAAAAATGTGGTGTACTTTACTGCTGAGCGATTTTCTCTTTACTGCCTGGAAACACAGCAGATTTTATTGTGTGGGTTTTGGGTTTTCATCAGAACTGAATTCCACACAGCGTGAGAATAATTAGACTCATGCACACATTTACTATGACACACACACGCACATATGCACGAACACACACACACACTCACACACACATTCTACTTCCCCAAGACGCATATGTACACATATATACACATAAATACACCTAATCAGATACATTCAAGTTAGTGAACCCAATGTCCCAGTCATTTACAGCCAAAGTAAACATAAAGAATATATCAATTCAGCAAAATTACTGTGATATACAGTTAATCATTTACATACTTAAAGAAGCAAACATTAACTCAGGATCAAAAACATCTTGTTAGAGCAATAAGTGATATTTTGTCAAAAATAAAGTAAAAAAAAAAAAATATATATATATATATAAAAATTTCAACCTAAATCTCTACAGTGAACACTAATTAGATTACAAACCATTTGTATACATGTGCTCTGATCATTCACAGCACAATGTGACTTGTTCTTTCCTATCCTTTCCTATTTTACCCTGTCATATCCTATCCTATTCAATCCTATCCTATCTTATCCAATTCCTTCCTGCTCTATCCTATCCTATCCTGTCCTGTCCTATCCTATGCTATCCTATCCTGTCCTGTCCTATCCTGTCCTATCCTACCCTATCCTATCCTGTCCTGTCCTATCCTATCCTGTCCTGTCCTGTCCTATCCTATCCTATCCTATCCTGTCCTGTCCTATCATGTGCTATCCTATCCTTTCATATCCTATCCTATTGTGTCCTATCCTATCCTATCCTAAGGAAGATGAGGAAACATGTTTTTGTGTCCATCACAATGCAAACCACAAAGTTACTTTAAAAAATGGACCAATCAATAATCACTTCATCATAATATGTGAAGTAATTAGTACTAATCCAACTCTAACCCCCCCCCCCCCCCCCACATGCTGTGGAAAAAAAAAAATTAATAATTAATTGACCAGATTACTAATTTATACAATCAAACAGACAATCCAAGAAAAATCATGTTTTTACTTGGGAACTTCTTTAAGCATATCTTATATAACTTCTTTAACATATCTAATAAAAATCTTTCTTTCTATGAGAGCATGGTTCATAGTCTTGACATATTTGCTAAGTCCAGAGTGTGCACTTCCCTGCTATGTGATGAAAGTGTCCTCTGTCTCCTAGCAGCCTCACTCCTGTGGATCATTCCCATGGAGCATGCCTGAAGTTCCCAAGTTGTGGAATGCTGCTCTGTGTTCTGTCACATCAGCTCCCAATGACAGAGGCTGAAAACCTCCATCAAATGTCATGTTTCTAATCAGGTTACATACACGTGCATTCACTTTTCCAACATAGACATCAGACCTACTAACCACACACACACATAGACACACACACACACACACACATGAACACACACAATGGCACATGGAATCAATAATATACAAAAGAAAGTTTTAATAAACAAAAGACTTTTTAAATTACTAACCTCATTTACATATTTTTTTTCAGTAAGTTGTAGTTAATTTTTCTCACTGTGCCAGAATATGTGAAAAGAGAGTCAAATCCTAAACCATCAGACAGCAAGTAATACACCTTTCTCCATTTTGTAAATATTATAAAGATCTATACAGTATACAATATATGTCAACACCACAAATGTTTGCAAAAAAGTATTTTTTTTATTTATTTAATCAGACAGTCTGATGAGGAGTAATTCTGATGATAGATCCAGATACAAAGGGAACTGTGGAAATGCATAAAAAGATGAAAGTAGTACATGGATTTGATAAGTCCTGACCAGCTCAGGAATTTGAACTCAGATTGCTTTAGATTACTTCTTCCTCAACAAATGTCCTTCATCAGCTGTGTAAGCAAAATGCATCTATAGGAGATGAAACCGGATGATTTTAGAAATGGCATGTAAAGAAGAATCCAGAAAGTAACACTAGTGTACTTCAGTAAGGATTGTGGAAGTAATAATAAAAAAAAACTACATGTAATACACAAAGATTTCCAGGATACTCCCAAAGCTCAGATTAGTTGGGGTGTACTGTATCAGTGTACTGACATCTTTAGCTCTCTCCACAGATGCGCTGGTCTTAAAGTCTGAGCTTTATTGACCATTAAATTGGCCATTCATGGACATTCAGAGATTTAACCTGAAGCCAGTCCACAGTTGTCTTCACTGTATGCTTTGGGTTGATGTCTAAAAGGTAAACTTTCTGAGGTCATGTGCACTCTGGAGCAGGCTTTCTTCAAGGAATTCACTGTATTTCGCTGTATTTATCCTCTATTCTGATCAGTCTTCCAGTCCCCGCCTCTGAGAAACACCCCCATAGCATGATATTACCATCATCATGGTTCACAATAGGGATGGTATTAGCCAGTTGATCGGTAGCACACTGTTTTCAGCAGACGTAGCACTTTGTGCCCAGAGAATTAAATTTTTGTCTCATAAGTCCAAAGAATCATTTCCCTCATGCTCTCCGAGTCTTTTAAGTGCTTGCCATATGATTTTTACTCAGGAGTGGTTCCTATGTGGCCACTATACTGGTTGATGGCTGTCCTTCTGGCAGGTCCTCCCATCTCTGTGGAGGATTTCTGAAGCTCTGTTAGAGTGGTCAGTGGGTTCCCAGCCCAAGGCATTCTAAAGCTTACTGACCAAGCCCTACTGTGTTTGGCCAGGTGGACACCTGTTGAAAGAGTCCTGGTGGTTCCAAACTTTTTTCCATTTCACAGTGATAGTGTGCACTTTGCTCCTGGGAACATTCAAAGCTTTAGAAATGTTTTTTATACCCTTGCCCAGATCTGTGTCTCAACACAATTTGATCATGGATATCTACAGAGAGTGCTTTGGACTTGCAAAACAAATTCTAAAAATATGTTTTCACTTTGTTATTTTGGATTATTGTATGTAGATTAACGGGAATATTAAGAAACTTATAAGTATTGTGTCATCATTATTATTACATTATTGTTATCATTTATATTGACTGTTGTCAACAAGACTGAACCATTGGAGTGTACATGAAAATACAGAATTTTGGTGATGTTCTAGTTCTTTAAGTCAGTGATTTCATGTGAATGTTGATTTGCTATTTTGTAAATATTTCTCACTTATAGTTCAGCTTGTTGCCTCTGTAATAAGTAATGAGAAAGAAAAAATTACAGTATGACAAACAACGTAATATAATTTAAGCTAACACACAGGTTTAATCTAAGACAGTAATTTTAGCTATGGTCTTCATATTAGTACACCACCCTGTTTTGAAAATCAAGGGATGCAGTGTAAACATGTGGCAAGATTGCATAAGGACCCCATCCAGGGTGTCCCCCAACTTGTGCCCCAAGTCCCCTGGGATAGTCTCCAGGTTCCCTGCGACTCTGTATATAAGCGGTACAGAACTGGATGGATGGAAGATTGCATAAGAATTTAGAATAACTACTAAAGATTTCTTAGTCTGTAATGTTTGGCTTCAACACATACAAAATTGTTTTCTATATTGATTTATTTCAGAACTGATAAACAGCAATGGCTGTGTAATGTAATGCCCAAGCCCACCCTGAAACACATCTGGCCAGAGCTTTATGCTGATTGCTGATACTATGACAGAAAATATATGAGTCAGATATAAGATAGCCATGTAGATTCTGACTCTAGAGAAGAGTCTCTCTCACTCTCTCAATCACTAGTGCGAGCAACAGTGCACAGACACTGGTTACACTGTTCTTGCATTCTCTGGTGGAGATAGACATAAAAATCACAACATTCCCAAATGTTTATCAGTATTAGTATTCTGTATTATATCTATCTAACACCCACAGAATGTGTTTAAAGACAAATGAGAAATAGAAAAGAACAGATCCATCACATCAAACCTACTCTTTCCTGCAATCACACACACAGTCTTTGTCTGGTAACATATTATGTCCTCAGGCCATGGAAAAAGAGTGAGTGGACGCTCTTATGGAAAAATTCTTCCCTTTTTTTCCCACATCCTGTGAGAAACAGGAATGACAGGGACAAGAGCACTCACTCACTAAGAATGGAATGACAGTACACACACACACACACACACACACACACACACACACACACACACACGTATGATGCATCTTCCCATGTCTCTTTAGGTCATGGGTTTAGGGGACATCAAAATGAGAGGATTAGGCCAAAGTTGAAATGGAATGGAAATTTTGTAGTCAATGTGGCTCTTAAGCTTTTATGTATCTATGAAATAATGCAGTGTTATGCCATTTTAATTCCCATGATGAGATGAATGAGGTAAATCCCAAAGTCGGATTTGGACAGGGACTTTTGAGGAATTATGTTTTTTCCCCCTGTTTTATAGAAACTGGTAACTCTAGAATTGAACTGTGAGTTGAACCTTTCTTCATGATGGTGAATAATGTCCATTTGAATGTTTAGGCACAGACCAGTGTAAGGCATGTGTGTATATTTTTTGTGTTTATATCTCCAATAGGCATAGACACATATTATCACTATCCCTCTCAACAATGTAGCATAACATGTTTCTCATTTACAATTATATTCAGTGTACTGTCAAAAACAATATCACAAACCTATAAATGGAGAGGATTGACATATAATATTTTCAGTAAAGTAAACAATGGAAAAGAAAGCCGATATAAAGCCACCCTGTCTAAAAGCTCATCAAAACATCATACTGCTATTGTAGACAGTAAAGCAATAGGAGAATTTTCTTTCCAATTCTTGCTTTATCATAAATATAAAGCACCTGTGGAAAATTGGAGACATTTTCTATGTTTAACATTCACCAACTAATTTTACTCCACATTGTTTTAAAACCTAAACCTACTGATGTAACGTCATACTGCACATAATTCATTAAATTGCTTAGTTGTTATTAACTTGTCTCAGACAAGTCTTTAGAAACTATTTTACCTTTCTACTTGATTATTGAAAATGTTGTGCAGTGTGTGTATTTAACTCATGAAAAATTTGTTGCCACTACCATCAATATCACATGTATCTGAGAGGCTATGATAATCCCATACATCCTACACTGGCAGTTAGAGGCATTCCAATGACCCACACACACACACCACACATCCACAAACACAGACTGCTGCATTCTTCTCTCCACTGTCCCACCCCTCTGCTGTTTCCTCCACACAAAGCTGTGTTAAAGCAGGTAAAGGCAGCACGAGCATCTCTGAGCCTATAGCACATGCAACAGCAGCTGTCTGGATTAATTAGTACATATTAAACAGAGGAGAGGGTGCAGAGGGAGGAGTGCCAGTGATTGCCAGTGTGGCACAAAGTACACTCTCCTATCTGCCTGCCTCTCTCTGCCAAGTCACAAACGTAGGGTGGAATGACCTACTAAACATGCACACACAAATCCAATAATACTACATACAAAAAAAAAATGGGAACTGGGAACTGAAGTCCAGAGTTCCTTCTGGCAATCCATGACACCTATACAAATAACAACCTTCATCCATTATCTACCTACAGTGGGCGAAATAAGTATTGGACACATCAACATTTTTTTAGTAAATATATTTCCAATGAGGCTATTCACATAAAATCAGTATTACCTCAAGAAATCTGGAAATATAAAGAATTCACAACATTAAAGTCCATAAATAAAATTATGTATAATAAAGTGGAATGACACAGGAAAAAAGTATTGAACACACTAAGAAAAAGCAGTTCTCCAAGGCAAGTAAGGCAAAGAACCAGCTGAAATCCGTAAGTAATTATACCCCCTATCCGTGCAAATTAATATCAGTTGGGTTAGTAAATTGATGGTCTTTAAAAAAGGATTTTCTTACCAAGGTGTCTCACAAGTATCATCTCATGATGGTTATAAGCAAAGCGCTCTCCCAAGACCTTCGGAACCTTATTGTTGCAAAACATATTGATGGAATCAGATACAGACGTATTTCCAAACTTCTGAATCCTCCAGTAAGCACCATTGGGGCCATTATCCACAAGTGGAAGCAACAACACTCCATCATGAACCGGCCACGCACAAAAGCTCCTTGCAAGATTTCTGACCAGGGAGTCAGAAGAATTGTCAGAAGAGTAGCCCAAGAGCCAAGGACCACTCAGAAAGAGCTCCAGAAACACTTGGTGGGAGCAGGTAGTATAGTCACAGAGAAAACAATAGGCGATGCTCTCCACTGTTCATGCTCACCCCACAAGACTCCGTTACGAAAGAAAAGGCATGTTGAAGCTTGTTTAAAGTTTGCTACAACTCATTTGGACAAGTCTATGAAATATTAGGAGAGTGTAGTCTGGTCAGATGAGAGCAAAATTGAACTTTCTGGCTGTCATGTTTGGAGAAGAAATGGCATTGCACATCACATTTAAAAGACTATACCAACAGTGAAATTTGGAGGTGGAAGATCATGGTGTGGGGCTGTTTTTCATAACATGGTACTGGCAGACTTCATATAATTGAAGTACCAATGAATGGAGCCTTTTACCGGGTGATTCTTGAGAAGAATCTGCTGCTATCCACCAGGATGATGAAGATGAGACATGGGTGGACCTTCCAGCAGGACAACGATCCAATGCATACTGCAAAGGAAACTCTCAATTGGTTTCAGAGAAAAAAATCAAGGTGTTAGAATGGCCCAGTCAATAACCTGACTTGAATCCAATTGAACATGATTTAAAGAGAATATGTTTAGATGAATGGGCCAAAAATCATGTCTGAATACTGTGGCCGATTAATTTCTTCATACAGGAAGCGTCTTGAAAATAAATTTCAGGTAGCGTGTTCAATACTTTTTCCTGTGTCATTCCTCTTTATTACACATAACTTTATTTATGGACTTTAATGTTGTGAATTCTTTATATTTCTGGATTTCTTGAGTTAATACTGATGTCTGGTGAAAAGTTCAGGTGAATAGCCTCATTGGAAATATATTTACTGAAAAAAATGTTGACGCGTCTGATACTTATTTCCCCCACTGTACACCAGGGAATACAATAGCCTACAATACAGTTTCTACAGACCAACCATATAATGAAAGCCATATCACACACCTCAAACAGGATGCTCACAAACACAGGTAAATAAACTAAACATACATGCATACAACACTCACAGAATGCAAAGTCGGTGTTATACATATTAATTGACTCAACTGACATTTCAAATATTACACACTTTCCCCCCATACCTCCCCAACCATATCTCAATCACATCTATGATCTTGTCTTGTCTTGTCTACTCTGTCTTATAACTGTCCTTTCCATGCCCTGCACCCACCACTCACCCATACTAACCTTTGAAAACAAAGTATAACTCATGAAAACTTGAATAAAATAAAATAAGTAAAGTCTTAATGGTCCTCCAAGTGTGTGTGGATAGTACAACTCACGTAAGGGAATGACAAAGCAGATGTTTACCACTTAATGACTCAACAGCACATTGTAAACTTCTGGACATCTGCTGAAAGTTCACACACTAAAAATATATATTGTATTCTTCAAACTTTCACACAAACACACACATACTGTCACAAAAAATGAAACCTGAAAATACATACACAAAGACACACATACACCACCACCGCCTGTCTTCCTTAAGGTCATGTGAGAGGCCGTGCAGAGCTGAAGACTGGCACGACCCATGACCTCAGAGAAGTCCCAAGGGCCCCATTACACACATGCACACACTTCCCCAGTGCCGTTCAGCAGGAGACCTCCTGATAACGACTCTGAACAAGTTAAACCCAAGCCCTCCGCAAACTCTCTGAGTGGGGTCATGCTGTATGAGAGACGCCCCCGTGCTGCTTAAGAGTGGCCAGTGTGACGCCTGGCTCTGTCAATCACAACCACAAACACTCCCTGAACAGGGAAGGAAGAGAATAGAGTTCTCTAGACCATGCTCAAACAAACACACCAACACAGACGCCAAGAAATTGGCGGATATGTTTGAACGTTCATAAACAGTGAATAAGCTTTGTGGCAGAATATTGAATTCACCAAATAACCAAGAGAGAATTCTTAGAAACATGGCAACACACTTCGCGCCACTCATTAGCTCAACCTATTATCATTATTATAATGATTATTATAATCTCAGTATTGTATACATACACACATAGAGTTCATCTGCATACTTTGGAAACTTATTTCCAAACAATTCCCTCCTACACTTCTACACCCATCTCAGTATACCACAAAATATAAAAGTATTTCACAATCCTGAGTTAGAGATGACAAAACACTTCCGGGAATTACCAAGACATTTTGGTAATGTGTTGATAGAAGTGAATTTAAGAAAGAAGGGTGAAACCTTATTTTAATGAGCTTCTAAAATGTTGCCTATTATTTAATGTTACATCAATCAGCATTTCACTCCAAGCATCACAAATCCAAACAGATTTCTGTGGTGCACTCCATTCTTTTGTTAAAGAGTGTTTTTCTATGAATGTGTGGTGCACAGTAAAAAATAACCTATCATTATATTTTGGGGTGGTAGAGTTTCAGCTTGCCAAAAAAGCCTGAGTCATTCCCGAGAATCCAATTTTGTCTTCATAGATGGAAGTGGATATTAGGGAAGAGGCCTTGTGTGTGTGTGTGTGTGTGTGTGTGTGTGTGTGTGTGTGTGTGTGGTGTGTCTGTATGAGGAAGCATGAGAGAGAATACAAATGTGTTTAGACTTATGCAAGAGTGGAACCCAAGCTTTTATTTTTATAGCAACCTCAGTACTGCATACTCATCATGAACACACACACACACACGTTCACTTGTACATCGAGGTCAGTTGGTTCACTTACCTACTGCTCCAATGTCCATTTTAAGCTGCACCTGAAATTGCAAAGATATGTGTGAGCTGGACACAGAGAGACAAAGCAGGAAAATCTCTTTCACCTATGACCTCTGACCTCTTAAGAGTGATTAATGACATGAGAATGCTTATAATAACATATCCAAATCCAAATGGGGAAAGAGGTATTTAGGCACCAAAGTTTACAACAATATCATTAATGTAGAATAATTCAAGAAGTACAACTAAGATTTTTAGTGTTTGTACTGTATATTATTAATGCTCATACATCTACCGTAATTAAACAGTCACACAAATAAGAACTACTTTAAGGAAAAAAGTGTATAATTTAGATACCTATTTAAAACCAGATATGCATCTCAATTATACATACAGTATCTCACAAAAGTGAGTACACCCCTCACATTTTTGTAAATATTTGATTATATCTTTTCATGTGACAACACTGAAGAAATGACACTTTGCTACAATATAAAGTAGTGAGTGTACAGCATGTGAAACAGTATAAATTTTCTGTCCCCTCAAAATAACTCAACACACAGCCATTATTGTCTAAACCACTGGCAACAAAAGTGAATACACCCCTAAGTGAAAATGTCCATATTGGGCCCAAAGTGTCAATATTTTGTGTGGCCACCATTATTTTCCAGCCCTGCCTTAACCCTCTTGGGCATGGAGTTCACCAGAGCTTCACAGGTTGACACTGGAGTCCTCTTCCACTCCTCCATGATGACATCACAGAGCTGGTGGATGTTAGAGACCTTGTGCTCCTCCACTTTCCATTTGAGGATGCTCCACAGAGGCTCAATAGGGTTTAGGTCTGGAGACATGCTTGGCCAGTCCATCACCTTCATCCTCAGCTTCTTTAGCAAGGCAGTAGTTGTCTTGGAGGTGTGTTTGGGGTCAGTATCATGCTGGAATACTGTATACTGATCATGCTCTGCTTCAGTATGTGACAATACATGTTAACATTCATGGTTCCCTCAATGAACTGTAGCTCCCCAGTGCCGGCAGCACTCATGCAGCCCCAGACCATGACTCTCCCACCACCATGATTGACTGTAGGCAAGACACACTTGTCTTTGTACTCCTCACCTGGTTGCCAACATACACGCTTGACACCTTGTGAACCAAATAAGTTTATCTTGGTCTCATCAGACCACAGGACATGGTTCCAGTAATCCATGTCCTTAGTCTGCTTATCTTCAGCAAACTGTTTGCGGGCTTTCTTGTACATCTTTAGAAGAGATGGGACTTCCTTCTGACAGCCATGCAGTCCAATTTGATGCAGTGTGCGGCGTATAGTCTGAGCACTGACAGGCTGACCCCCCACTCCTTCAACCTCTGCAGCAATGCTGGCAGCACTCATACCTCTATTTCCCAAAGACAACCTCTGGAGATGATGCTGAGCACGTGCACTCAACTTCTTTGGTCGACCATGGCGAGGCCTGTTCTGAGTGGAACCTGTCCTATTAAACCACTGTATGGTCTTGGCCACCATGCTGCAGCTCAGTATCAGGGTCTTGGCAATCTTCTTATAGCCTAGGCCATCTTTATGTAGAGCAACAATTCTTTTTTTCAGATGCTCAGAGAGTTCTTTGCCATGAGGTACTATGTTGAACTTCCAGTGACCAGTATGAGGGAGTGTGAGAGCGATGACACCAAATTTAACACACCTGCTCCCCATTCACACCTGAGACCTTGTAACACTAACAAGTCACATGACACCAGGGTGGGAAAATGGCTAATTGGGCCCAATATGGGCATTTTCACTTAGGGGTGTATTCACTTTTGTTGCCGGCGGTTTAAACATTAATGGCTGTGTGTTGAGTTATTTTGAGGGGACAGCAAATTTACACTGTTAGACAAGCTGTACACTCACTACTTTACATTGTAGCAAAGTGTCATTTCTTCACTGTTGTCACATGAAAAGATATAATCAAATATTTACAAAAATGTGAGGGGTGTACTCACTTTTGTGAGATACTGTAAATACTATATGGCCAAAAATTTGTGGACAGCTGACAATCACACCCATGTGGGTGTCACAAAGTATGAAGCATCCAATTGTCTACGATATCTTTGTATGCTGTAGTATTGCAAATTCCCTTCACTGGAACTAAGGAGCGCTGTTCCAGAATGACAATGTCCCTGTGCATAAAGTGAGGTCCATGAAGCCATAGTTTAATAAGGTTGGAGTAAAAGAACTCAAGTGGCCTGCACAGAGCCCTGACCTCAACCCCACTGGAATCTTTGGGATGAACTGGAACACCAACTGCATCCCAGACCTCCTCACCTGACATCAGTGCCTGACCTCACTAATACTCCTGGGGCCGAATGGACAAATTCCCACAGCCACGCTCCAGAATCTAGTGGAAAGCCTTCTCAGAAGAAATGAGGATATTATAAAAGCAAAAGAGGACTAAATCTGGAATTGGATGTTCAAAAAGCACATGAGTGTGATGATCAGATGTCCACAAACAAGATGTTCTCAAACCAACATCTTGAGCTGTAAGAGTGCCACATGAGTATGTGTTTGTGTTGGGAGCTGACACAGATGTTCCGGTTCAGAGAATCCCGGAATGCTGATCTTGCTCCCCTAACAAGTTCTCTCTTTCATTTAAGGCATCAATTACTCAGAGAGTGCGAGCAGACAGAGAGCTCCTACACGGCAATCAATAACAACTCTTTTTCCACCCAAGAGCTTTAATATGATAGCCACGTCTTCACTGTGTCTTGTTCAGTGGTGCCCCATGTGAACAGAAAAATGAACAGAAGCCTTTTGTATTACTTGGAATAAATCACCATAGTGACTCTGATCATGATAAAGGGGTTACCACAAGATGAATGAATGAAAAAAGTCATTAATACAGAGAAACATAGTACACTGATAACAAGAATGTTTGGGTTAGATGACAAGTGGAGTCATAAAATAATTTTAGTTGTCACATGCATGATGCATATTATAGTTCAGGTGGATCAGATGCACTGAACACTCTGTCAGGCATGCCAATTTGTATTAGAAAATGTACAGTATATACAGTATATATTAGTGAATAAAAGTTTATGTTCCTCATTATTGCCAATTTGGTCATTTGCCATTTCTAGCCCACTAGTTAGCTCATCTTGCAAAGGGAGGGAAAGGTTAAGACACATCAAGCCAGCTAGCACATCTTTTTGAGCTGCTGCTCATGCTGCATCACAGTGCAGCTGATTACACTTAGAGGAAGAGAAATGCCCTCTTCTGTATAAATGAGCTCACAGACACTCATGGTTGGCTTGTATTGGCAGGGATGAGAGTGACACCATCCATTCCAGCCAGAGAGCACAGGCAGATTGCTCTTGGATCCCCAGCCAGGATTTGAACACATGATCTCCTAACAATAGGGCGAACACTTTTCTGTTGTGCCACTCAGGAACTTTTTACCACTTCTGAAATGAGTCCATGCCACATGCGGACATTAAAAATAACTTTTTGATCTTCACCAGGTCTGGGCCAGATGTAAAACCATTCTTTGTTAACCTGGGACATTTCTAAATCTTTTAATTACTTACTCAGTACTCAGTCTTCTACTGTATCTGGAGCCTTATAAACTGAAATCCTCTCTTCATGCTAAAACACAATGTTTTCTGATTTTAGCAAGCCTTTGTGGTCTGCAGTCAGGCAGCCAGAAACCAAAGAACCTAAGAAATGTGGATAACCAGGCCGAATGACTTGCATTTCTCCCTCCAATTGAATTAAGTGATTACTGCAGTGTGTTTATACAGCCTAGGGGGAAATAATGGATTCTTTTAAGCACATCGGTCCAGGAGCACTTTATGATCTGGTCATGCGCATCCACCCTGGCTGTGTGTAGTGTAGCCCATTTTTCATCTGCTGTCTTGCATGTCTTGATGGCTGGATTATGTGTGAGGCTGGACATGAATGTGAGCCCTGGACAATTTACATTCTGCTCAGACATGCATGTGGACAGCTGCATTTTATCAGTCACACTTGAAAAGAAACCCTCACTATAAATGGCTTTAAAAAGCTGTAAACCTTTGGAGCCTAAAACTTTACTACATATACACCCTTCAGCCATAACATTAAAACCACCTGCCTAATATTTTGTAGGTCCCCTTTGTGCAAAAACAGCTCTGACTGGTCGAGGCATGGACTCCACAAGACCTCTGAAGGTGTGCTGTGGTTTCTGGCACCAAGACACTAGCAGCAGATCCTTTAAGTCCTGTAAGTTGTGAGGTGGGGCCTCCATGGATGGGACTTGCTTGTCCAGCACATCCCACAGATGCGCAATCAGATTTAGATCTGGGGTGCTCCCCAAGTGCATCACTGAGTGTTTGGTGCCCATGATCTGATCGCTGGTTGTCCTTCCTTGGACCATTTTTGGTAGGTGCTAACCACTACCGAGAACACCTAACAAGACCTACTGTTTTGGAGATGCCCTGACCCAGTCATCTAGCCATCGCAGTTTGGCCCTTGTCAAAGTCGCTCAGTTGCTTACACTTGCCCATTTTTTCTGCTTCCAACACATCAACTTTGAGAACTGACTGCTCACTTGCTGCCTAATATATCCCACCCCTTGACAAGTGCCATTGTAATGAGATAATCAATGTTATTCACATCACCTGTCATTGGTTCTAATGTTATGGCTGATTGGTATATATCAAACTATATCAAAATATCATTAAAAGTATAGGCTTACACTGCAAAAATGAAGTACATTCTAGTAATTCTTTCGGTATTTTGTATGAATTGTCCTACCGATCCTATATAATATAAGAAGCACACCTGTAAAAACAAAAGATCAAAGTCATGTATAATAACACAACAACAACAAAAAAAACCTAATGTGATTGGATTTCAGTGGGAGTTAATGTTTTATTATTCCCCTGTTATCTCTCCTTCTGATTTAGGCATATAGCTTTTGAGATGTGTGGATGGTCAACATGGATTAACCTTGCATCATCATCTCTATGACCCATTAAGGCAGTCAGCCTAAATTCCAGGCAATGCCCCATACTGCAGAGTTTCTAGAAATCTCTAATTTCCAGTTAACCCCCCCTGAAAACAGAGGAAATTAGTCAACTCCACTTTAATGAGAGTAGCCTACACACTTGACCTTGGGGTTTTCTTTGCTGTATTTTAATCCTATTCTCAGCCACTGGGACACTTATTGCAAAGCCAGTGTTCTCCTTAGATTCCTTCAGCTCAGTCACATTCACCATAAACCCATGAACATTATTATCCGCATTATGTTTATAATGTGTTTTCTCAGTCAATAAATAGAATAAAATAAAATTTCAAAACAAAGAGCATGTTGCAGTTTCAATTTTCCCTATTGATGAGGATGTAGAGTACATGGATGGTTGACAGATTACATACTACATACTGTATGAATTTGTAATCCCTGTGCAATATTACTGAAACAGCATACTTGCATGTGATATTGCATAATTGTTCTCGTTTATTACATTTGGGTGTCGGGGGGTACAATATTAAGTAGGTGGTTTTAATGTTCTGGCTGAAATATATATGATTTCTTTTTAGCCCAGAATGTAGATTCATGCAGCCTATCATTGACCATTGTGTCAGTTGATTGTCTACATTTTGTATGAATTGGTGCCGATATTTTTCAACGTTTTTTCAATATTTTCAATCTATAACACATCATCAGCAGTGATTAAGAAGGCATATGTGAACAAGAGGGTTAGGGTCAGTGCTGTTTCAGTGACATTGCACAGAGATTACAAAGGTGGTTTTAAAGTTATGGCTGATCGGTGTATATATCCTCCTCTATGAATAAATTATGCACTCATAAAGTCATCTTCCTCCTATGATTTTTTTTTATCCCAGGAGAGTAGGCCAACTCACAGGAGCAGTAGTCATAAGCATAAGAAATGCCACAAGTCCTCACAAGAGCTGCGGCTTGAGTACTATGCATGATCTGTGGTCCTCATTTGACATAATTAAAAGTTTACACTAAATAATTTCACTGACACTTGACAAATGTGATTACATATAATAAATAACTTTATTTATTTTTTAAAGCCTTTATTGGTTGTTACTGCAGCTACTGTACATGGAGGGGCAATCCTGCAATTAGATAACTGGAAATGTCTCTGTCACGTGAGGGAACAGGCAGACAGATGCAAATTAATTTAAGATCTCTTTGTACTGGTAGGCTGGCTGGCCTTTGATTTTAAGGGGAGGTGGTGGGGTATCAGAAGGGAGGTTGGTTGCCAGTGGGCTTGGAACTACTGGTTTAACCCGTAAGAACCCGGACCCATTTCTCCTTATAGGAAAAATATGGGGGATATGAAGCTGACCAAATGGACCACATAGAACACATTTCTGAAGTTATTTTTGAAATACGACCTCTCCTTGTGAGAGATCTGTAATGTTACATGTATGTCAAATTGGACGTTTATAGTAAATTTTTTATGTTACATATATGTTACAGTGGGCATTTATTCCTCAAGTGGAAAAAAAATTGTCATTTTTTTGCTTAATAACACGGATTTTCCTGTTTATTTGCTTTTCCACAACATTTATCAAAATGATTACTTTGCTGGGTAAGTATAACAAAAAAATATTTTTCAGAAATAATACAGTTTTAGCATTTTATTTGCTTTTCCACAACATATTTTAAAACTACATAACTGTGATCATTAGGTTTAACAACAATAATTTTTCAGGGTTGACACTGGTTTCCCTTTTTGTTAGCTTTTCCACAACATATCTCAAAACTATAACTTTGATGGTTGTAGTTATGTAGTTAAACAACAACTTAATTTGACAAAAAAAAAAAAAAAACAGCCTTTTTACTTGCATTTCCTTAACATATCAAAATGATACCTTTTCCGGAAAGGTTTAACCAAAACATGAAAATGTGCAAACTGAATAAAATAAATTACCTCACACTGGAGGTCTTCTCAATAAGCTAAACATGTAAATAGTGCAACAACATTGTAAAAACATGTCCCTTGCTTGGCAAGACTTTTCTCATCTTCAAGCTGACAACCAGCTAAGCGATTGCAACAGAGTGTTCCTACAAACTAGATCTGTCGCTGAAAAAGCTGGAGAACCAGTGCTGGAGAGGAAAAAAAATTTGTCCACAAATACTTTGTAATTTGGGTTTGGTTTCACACAGCTCAACCACAATGTCACCTCCTATGCCAAGTGTTGTTTTTTCCCCCAGTGCCACCTTGATAGACCACAAAATCACATAGGATTGCTCATCAGTAGAGTTGTGCTCTTCTGGGGTGATATACAGGCATTGTTTGCGAACATATCAAGCCATGGATGGATCTTCCAACACTTGCCTTTTTGACAAATCAGTCTTGTAAGTGAAATGTAGAGATGATAGCAGGGTCTGAAAATAGTTGCAATACTTGTCAGCCACCATGGGACACCTTGTGTCATTTTTCCAGTATGCACGATTTCCCTGCATTTGTTACAGACCCATAAGCAGATAGAGGCCAATCAATATTTCAAATTCTTTAACAGTGGTGTGAACATTTCTTTGAGCTTCAGGTTTTTGCATATTGTACAAATTAGTTTGTTCCTTCAGGAACTCAAGCATTTCTACCCTTATAAATGTTCTGAAATACTCCAGGGGTGTGTGAAAATTGTCTGAAGGTGTGACATTCAAGATGAAATGACCCTAAAATAGGACCAACGTACAATATTTTTTGTTTCTTTTAGTTACAGATATGCAAAATAGTTTCACTATACATTCCTTTAACAATTTAATTAATTTGACATTATTTTTATGTTTACATTTGTTTAAATATGTTTTGAAATGAACTGCAGAAAATATATCACGTCAAAGTAATTGAATCAGCTAAATTAATTGAGCAGCTCATTACCATTTTCCTTAATATGACAAAGACGTCACATGACAGTTTCACCTACTTTAAGGTTAACAGCCCGATGTGACATATGTTACTACGATAGTTTCATAAATTGTTTTATATAAATTTGTTCAAGAAAGTAACAGTCCTTGATCATGTTTGGCCACAAACTGAAAGAAATTACTTTCTTTCAGTAAGTGATAGGTTCTGTGGATTCCTCGGTGGCCAGTAGCTACTGAAGTGTGTGCCCAAGTTATTGAGTCTGTTCCTAAATTGTGTTGATATGAAGAGTTTATTCGGAGGGCATGATTGAGGTATCTGCTGTCTGGGGGTGTTGCTGATGGATTGATCCAGTTCCCATTCAATGCTTCCCACTACACATTCAGGAGGGAGGATGGTTTCCTCAAGATCATGACTGGGCTCTGATGTGTGCATACGTGATAATGCATGAGCTTTGACATTTTTGGAGCCTGGGCGATATGATAATGTGAACTGAAACCGGCTAAAGAATAGTGACCAGCATGCTTGTCAGGGGTTGAGGCAATTGTCAGAACAGAGATACTCTAATTTCTTGTGATCTGTCAGGATGGTGAATGGATACTAGGCCCCCTCAAGCCAATGGTGCCACTCCTCTAGTGCTAGTTTTATGGCCAATAGTTAACGATCTCCAATACTATAGTTCCTTTCTGCTGGGGATAGTTTCTTGGAATAGAATGCCACCGGGTACATCTTGGGTCTCTCTCCAAATCTCTGGGAGAGGATGGCACCCACTCCTGTTTTGTAGGCATCCAACTCTACTATGAATGGCTTGGTAAGATTGGGGTGCTTTAAGATGTTAGCTGAGGTAAAAGTGTTCTTGAGCTAGGTGAGGGCCTGGTCTGCAGCTGAGTTCACTGACAGTCTCTTGGAGCCTCCTTTTAGCAACGAGGTCAGGGGGGTGCTATGGAGCTGAAGCCTTGGATGAAGTGTCGGTAGAAGTTTGCAAAGCCAAGAAGTCACTTGACCATACAGGGTGTAGACCAACTGACCATGGCATACATGGTCTGATCCACAGCTACTCCACCCGGGCTAATGATGTAGCCAAGAAAGGCTATGGTTCTCTGATGAAACTCACTTTTCCCCTTTAAGGTAGAGTTGATGTTGCAGGAGGTGCTGGAGGACTTAGCAAACATGACTTTCCAGGGATGGTGAAGAAATTAGGATGTTGTCAATGTAGGCAATGATGAATTTACCCAGCATATCGCTAAGGACATCATTAACGAGCCTTTGGAAGACTGAGGATAACTAGAGAGCCCACACAGCATTACCAGGTACTTGTAATGACCAGCAGTAGCACAGAAGGTGGTCTGCCACTCGTCCCCCTCACTGATGCATAATAAGTTGTATGCACTACATACATTGGGCTTGGTGAACACTTTGGATGATCATAGCTGTTCTAGGGTAGCAGGGACTAAAGGCAGGGGGCAGTGATACTTTACTGTGCATTGGTTCAAACCCTGATAATCAATGCAAGGTCTGAGACCACCTACTTTCTTCTCCACAAAGAAGAAGCCAGCAGACACTGGAGAAGTAGTCTTATGTATCTTTGCTGCAGTGCTTCTTGTATGTACTCTTCAATGGCCTGTTGTTTTGAGAGGACAGGAGGTAAATGCAACTGTGTGGAGGCATGGATCCTGTGAGCAGCTCAATGGTGCAATCACAGGGTCTGTGGGGAGGTAAACCGCTGGCTTTGGTCTTAGTGAAAACTGTGCTTAGATCCTTATATTCAGGAAGAATGATAAATGAGGCTTGACTTTCTGGGCTTTCCATGGAGTTGGTGGTGATGAGGAGCGCTGGTTGAAGAATGCCGTGAGATTTGCAATATGGTGACCACTTGGTGATTTCCTTGTGGGACCATGAAATGGAGGGGTTATGCTGCTCTGTCCACAGGAGGCCCAGAATGATAGGGTGTCCAGGTGATATTGTGATGAGAAGTGTGATGTACTCCTGGTGAAGAGTGCTGAATTTAAGGAAATGGGCAGAGTGCTGCGAGTTAGGATGCCCTCTCCAACAGGTCCTCTATCAATGGCTTGGATCTTTTGGTGTTGTGGTAGCAGTTCCATGGGGATGTTGAGCTGCTTCACAGTGTTCTGATCAATGAAGTTTCCAGCTGATCCAGAATCTATCATGGCTGTGAGAACAGAGGTCAGGCCTGAGTATTGTAACATCACTGGTAGTGTGAATGCTGAGCTAGGAGGAGACTGAAATGAACTCACCGGAGATGAGCGAGGATGGAGGTTCCTGCTTGAGGTTGGGTGGTTCTGGGCAGTTAGAGAGCACTATTGGATGAGATGATCAGGTTGTCCACAATAGAAGCAGCACTTCTCTTGGCAGCATCTCTCCCTCCCAGTTTCTTTGAGCCTAGTTTGCCCCAGCTACATGGGCTCCATAGGAGAGGTGATGTGGTATTTCTCTCACGTCAGGCTTTGTGGACGTTTCATGAGGTGATGTAGTCAGATGTCGAGATAGATGAGACAGTCAAGCAAGAGTTGTTCATCTCTGCAGGCTTGTTCAGTGAGTAGATTGGCATTAAGTCTTTTACAAAAATGCCGCTTTCACCGTGGAGTCATTCCAGCCACTTCTGGCTGCTATGGGCCAGAATTCGAGCACATATTCAGAGACACGCTGAATCCCTGTCAAAATACATGGAACACTGGAGCAAAAAGCCTGGGCATTGGGAAATTTCACCAGAGAATTTTTCCAGTGCTGGCATAGGTGGAAGCTAGGGCATGGGTGGTGGGCATGACGGTGTACTGTTGGACACTGTTTGGGAGAGTAACTTAGCGTCGAACTCCGTGAGGAGTTGCCGCTGTTCTCCCATAATCTGGTCATGAGCCATGATCACCTGCCTCCAGCTCGGCTCTCCTGCTGCATTCCTTGTAGCAGCGAAGTATTCTATCACTTGAGGGAACAGGCAGACAAAAGCAAATGCAGGTAGAGATGTTTGTTAAGATCCAGGCAGACAAATCCAAAACATAGGCAAAAATCTGAATCAACAAACAGGATATCAAAGGCAGGACAATCTCAGAAAACACTAGGCAAAAAGAGGTCAATAACAATCACGAGCAGAGAGCTACACAGGCTTGGTATCGTCACAAACACAAGGAATGGCACATATACTTCACAATGAGTGAGTGAACTGAAAGTCCCTTTAAACTGTGGCTGTGACAGTGCTGAGAATTGGATGGAGGTGTGTGTGATTAAAATGAAGGTGCGAGTGAATGTGTCAATGTATGAGTGTTCTGGGAATTAAAGTCCATGGCGGCCATGTTTGTAGGCCGCAGTGCAGGCTGGGAAATAGACTTCGTGGCATAAGTAGACCTAACAGTATCAAGGACAAAGCAATCTAACTACAGCAGTTTTCTCCTGTATATGTTAAATCAGAACATATATAACAGAATTATTACATTTCTAAATCACAATATAGAACATGTTTGGTGTCCACTATAGATCATTTGCTGTTCACATAGTGCCAGAGCCATATCAACTTGTTGTCCTTGCCTGGTATCCCACTGAAGCTAAGCACTGCTGAGCCTGGCCAGTACCTGGATGGGAGACCTGCTGGGGAAAACTAAGGTTGCTGCTGGAAGTAAAGCAGGGGGCACTCACCCTGTGCTCTGTGTGGGGCCTAACACCCCAGTATAGTGATGGGAACACCATACTGTATAAACAGCACTGTCCTTGACGTTGAGACGTTAAACAGGTCCAGAATCTCTGTGCTCATTAAAAATCCTACACTTAAAGTAAAATAGTAGGGTAAGAGAATAACCCTGGTGTCCTGGCGAAATTCACCACCACTGGCCCTTTTCTATCATGGTCCCCTAACAATCCCCATATCTGAATTGGCTACATCACTCTCTCCTCTCCACTAATAGCTGGTCATCATCCAGGTGGATGCTATAGACTAGTGGTGGTTGAGGAGATTCCCCTCCCATATTATGTAAAGCGCTTTGAGAGTCTAGAAAAGTGCTATATAAATGTAACTGTAACTGTAGTGTATGTCTTAAAGCAAATTATTTTGGATTTTTGTGGTACAGAATGGTATGAAGAAGTGATGTTGGGTAGATATTTTTTTAGCCCAGACTGTAAATTCATGCAGACTTTCACTGTAAGGTGACTACTCAAGCATTGCCTGGACTTTGTATGAATTGGAGCTGAAATTTCATTAAGGAGGCACATGTGAAATACAGTTGGCAGTGTAATGAACGAAAAATCAAGCAATATCACATGAGCAAGAGTGCTGTATATCAGCACAGCTAGGGTTTAGCTGAAGGCACAAAGCCACAGGTAATCACAGCTGTGCTGATATTCAGTACAATAGCATGATTTTGTGTGTGTGTATTTGTGTGTGTATTTGTGTGTGTGTGTGTGTGTGTGTGTGTGTGTGTGTGTGTGTGTGTGTGTGTGTGATATTGCTTTAATACAACAGTTCTGCAGAAAGAAATTAAAATTGAGTTTTTAGCATTTAACTGACATTTCAGACACAGTACGGCCAAAGATTTTGTTTATTTTTGCACCGTCAATGTAAATAGTTCCCAAAGAAATCACAGCTGGATAAGAAACCTTGAAAGGAACCAGACAAGTGTGTGTGTGTGGTTTTTAGCACATATATAGCACATTAAACCAAGCTATTTATTGTTAAGCTGATAGATAGTTGTCAGGGTTTTTACTAACTATCAAAACACATTAATAACACATAAGTTCTTCAAGAAACCAGACAGAATGTGTAACTACGATAACTAAAGAGAAAGAGACTAAAGAGACTTCTCTTTAAATTTTAAATTTCTTTATGCATGAAACAAAGTTTCTCAAAATAAATGAAGTCAAAATTAGTGACTAAACTAAACTAAACTGAACAACTAAAACACCACTGGTGTTGAAAGGTGCTGCTGAGCAAAAGATGATTGATGCATTTATGTGCAGCTACTTCAAGCTAATTTAAAACCCACATGTAGGCATAATGCATCAACTGTGTACCAGCTGAAAATCAAACAAGGATAATGACATGGGAAAGAGTGATTCAAGGCCACTGGGAGGTATGTAACATGGGCGCGATTGTGTCTCTCCATCAAAGCGAACACTCAAGGTCTTTTGGTCAGTTTCACACTGTCCTTATCACAGAGTACAGTCAACTAGAAGAACAACTAGAGGACTGAAGACTGTTATTCCTCAATAGAAAAGAGCCAAATATAAACCAACCAGACAAGTAAATCATTGTACCACATAAGGATGACACAGACTTATGAGTTATTGCCAAAGGTAGGTTATATGTTTTAGTGTTTATGCAGATGCATTTAAGCCTCAGTAATAAACTTCAGCTATTAACTAGTTGATATCTCCTCACCCTACCTACAACACAAAGCAAAAACTTGTAAGCAGCATCCGCTAGCAGACTTCAGCTACCATTCTACAAACCAAACGATCACAGACATAATTTCAGACAGGACAACTGGGATGTCTAGTGCATCTATAATTTTTGAAAACAAACAAGTCTGCCATGACATTTTACTAAGGCCACCTGCCAAGGCTTTTGTTAGACTTGAACAACACTGCAGTCATGCACTGGAATATATGATAAATTACTTTTCCAGAAGGCACAATGTAAGTAAAGAAGCACAATGCTGATTTCAGCTTACCTCACAGTGACCCAGATAAGACTTCTTCTCTTTACTCAAGGCAAAGGGGTATTCCACCCTGTTTCGACCTGCAGATGAGCGATGGATTTGAGCTACAGTACCAATTACAGCTGGCCTTGGACACTTAGTAGCCTCCCAGACACAAACACAGCAGTAGGCTTGAGCTGAAATCTGCCCAAACTGGGTTATTCCCGCTGTCACTCTGCACAAAGATTCTGATGTTGATCAGTGGCTTTGAAAAGGATCTTGGTAGAAGTAACAACAAAAATGGATGCATTCTATTCTGAATCATTCTTCAGTTAGATATGATAAGAGAAGAAAATATACTGTAGGACTAAAAAATCTGTTTCTTGTCTCTGCATCTCTCTGACAAGTCTCATTTATAACTTATTCCACCACTTTTGTCCGTTTTGCTATAGTTGTTGTGTTGTGCGGTTATGTTGACCCTGATGTGGACTACAGTGTAGCCGAACACAGATGCCACCAAGCACTGCAAGAGGCAGGAGTAAACATCTTCATCAAAGGTCACTTTTGTTCTCTGTCCCAATAAGGCAGATACAGAGAATGATGTAAGCCTGCTATTTCTGTGCTATGGAAGGTTTCAGGGGGTGGGACAGGCGTTGCAAACATGTTTTATAAAGTGAGCTCCACTTAAGTCTTTGCCACCCAGCCCTGAGCACCCCTAACCCTGTGTACAATGCCCGCCTGTATCATGAGTTCCCCCTTGGCTCTGGAGGAATGTCCGGCTGGGAACAGGTCCAGCCTGGGTGCCCTTACACTGACACTCATTCTTTCAGAGCACCACGACAACTTCTTCTTCGATACATCAGGCAATTCAGCCTTTTTGGAATCAGTCCATGCTCTCTTGCTTATTATACATCAGTGCTAGAAAGGGTAGTAAGCAGGTGGTCTTTCCCAATATCTGCTAACAGTTGTTAGGCATGTCGTCATATGGATTTATGTTCATTCTTTCAATTCTTTATTTTCAGTGTTATGGTGATTTTGAAGGTCACTTTGAAAGTTCAACCCTGTTATCCAAATTTTAGACTGAAAGTCAATTATTACTTTAAATAATTAGAATGTCATTAATGTCTCCATGTCATTAGCATGGATGCTAGTTAACCACATTTTCTGTATTTGCTTATTCTATGCTAAAACCTCTAAGATCTTGTTCTACATTTAATAGCAAAGTGCAGCCTTTTTCAGCAAGGAAACCTGCTACCAAATTAGTTTCTTGTCAGAATAGTGAACCACTATAAAAACAGAAGAGGCCCTACACATCCAGCTGTTGGAGTGAACAATATCAATGGCATTTGATTTATCAGTCCTCTCTTTTTAGTGAATGAAATATCCATGTGTATGTGATATGTGATCCATGTGTATGCTAATTACAGTGGTTAAGATGTTGTGGTCTTAATTTTTGATGCAAAAAGCTCTAGTTTAGAAGTCTAAGATTCAGTCACTTTAGCTATAAATAGAAATAGCAGAAATTTCAGCTTGGTGCCAGATGGAACTCAATGGCAAATAAAATGAACAAAAAAGTTTGTTATTTTCTTATTATAGAAAAACAAGATCAAGTTCTCTTGAAAACAGATATCCTTAATTAATATACAACCCAAATTAATTGGAGACAGTCCAGCTGCATTCCACAGCTCCTGTGCTGTCTGCTGACTGGCTGATAAAAATTCTGATCTGGGACTATATCTACATGTTTTGTCCTGCACCAGGGTGTCATGCTGAAAGCCAGTGGTGGACCTAGCATTAGACAAAAGTAGGCAACCGCCTTGGCCACCCAGAAGCCAAGGGCCCCCTAAAAATATATATATATATATATATATATATATATATATATATATATATATATATATATATATATATATATATATATAATTATTATTATTATCATCATTATTATTATGATTAATACTAAATAACATGTGCTGAAAATTTAAATATCAATGTTGAAACACTGAAATGAGGTCCCCATTCATATATGTTGCCTAGGGCCCACAAATAACTAAATCTGCCCATACTGAAAGACCATCACTGTATGTGAGATTATTGGGGCCTTTTGTCTCAGGAGAAAAATCTGAGAGACAGGATACCTGAGCAGGCATCTCCCTTTTATTTCCATTGATTTCACTGCTATCTAAGAAATCTAGCTTGTTTTGTTGTTGTTGTTGTTGTTTTTGTTTTTTTAGTTTTTTTCCCCCTTGTGGCTTTCCACTTAAAATAAACTGTTTAATATCCCATGAGCATCAGTCACTGCATTTTTAAATTTGCAGGTAAAGATGATTGGTTGTGTCAGAGAACATATAATGCAATGCATTTAACTGAAGCAAGGCATGACATGCCTGATGTAAATGGGCTGAATATCAATGCATGCTGGACATTCTTATGAAGCTAATTTAACATCAAATTCAAATAGACAAGGACTGAAACAACAAGAGAAAGAGAAAGGAGATACTAGTTAGTTCAAAGTTTAGATTAATTACCTGTATACTTGACTAAGTGATATTTACTGTCTCCATGAGCTTAGATTTCATATTTGTAATGTCACAACACATGAACCCAGAGCTTTATCCCAATTTTATGAATGATAAAAGCACTTCACTGTTTCGTGGGAGTGCGTATTCTGCATGTATTTGTACTTGCACTCAAGCATGATTGGGCGGGTCTATCCCTTGCTTTTGCCCAGCTTCCAGTAGGTAAAAATAGCTCTTCACCTCGCAAACAAACACTAGTGCTGTGTTTAGTGCCTGCAAATCTGGAGTTGTAAACTACCAGGCAAAGACCCAGTTGTCAGGCAGTAAGTAGAGGCTCTTGACTCATAATTGTTGCCATTATATAGGCTGGATTTGGGAACTTTCTATTTAACAAGAAGCTGTTCAAAGACAACCCTGTGCAGTCAAGACCTTCATTCAGGGGCCAAGAGGACCATGGCATGGCAGAAAAGTCTTTTGCTGACACTAAATACCCTACATACAAAACCATTATATCTCTTATTCTTCCTTTCAGTCTTTCAATACTAAATTACAATACTTCTCTCTCCCTACAGTAATGACATTCTGGAGGTGACGCTATTGTAGTAACCAGAAGCAGGTTGAAAAGACTAAAATACAGATGAGAAAAAAAGAAGAAAGGAAGGGCAATGATCATTCCAAGCCTGAAGAAAACATCAAACATAAAGTCTATATCCTGACTCATGGAACTCCTCTGGAATCTGGCCAGTCAAAGCTCAGGTTACTCAACAAGCAATGCGCTGATGCGACACCTGAGATGTAATGGGCCAGTTTTAAACTTAGCCTCAGACCATGCTCAGAAAAGTCCAGAGGTTTTCCACCAAAATTTTTCATTAAGACTAGTACCAGGATTGTCAGGAACACAGAATTAGGCTATTTGGAACCATGATTTTCTTTTTTGTGCACATTTGAAAACACAAGATGAATTACATTAATAGTTTGCTATTCAGATAAGCAAGCTGGATGTTTTTTATTTGTACAGAAAATGTATAATGCAAAGGACAGCTATGTAAATGAGTAAACCAATTGTGCATGTGGGTTGTGTAACTATGGTAAATGCATATGATATGAAACAGTAAACTTCTTTCACTATATGAATGTGCTGGTTGTGTGAATTGTTCAATAATTCTTATAGCAATTATTTTATTTATGCCAGTCATGGCTAGTCATGAGTCAAGGTTTTAGGGTCAGTTTGAGCTTTGAAATGTGCTGTTTTTTTTGTTTTTTTTTAACATTGTTTAATTTATTTTGGCTAGTTTGGAATGCCCATTGGACTAATTTTAATAAGCAGACTGTCACGATATGGAGGTGGAGATAGATGCAAGTGCAGATTAAGATTTAATAATGATCAAAACAAAACACCAAAAGACACTATGAACACATGCTAATGTAAGTGAACTAGAAAACAAACATGAAACAATATATAAACGACAGAAGAGCATGACGTGACAATATAAGACAATCAACACAAGACCCTCAGTGCTGTACAAACTGTGACTTAAATAGCATTCTCATTAACCTCAAAGTGAATCAGGTGCAGATGGTCATGTGACAGTGATGCAGTGGTGTGCAGTGGCTGCTGGGAATTATAGTCCCGAGTTTATTCTGGCATATCCATGACAAACCCCGCCCCCCCCTTAACACATGGCTCCCGAAGCGGGAAGGGGTCCTGGATACCCAGAGCAGAGGTCCTTAAGTGTTTCAAAGTTCATTTGAGTGTCATCTCTCATGGGGCCATAAAGAGGACACGGAATTTTCTCTGGGGTACAGATGCAGGACGGTCTCCTCTGTACCACAGAGAGATGACGCGATATCCCCGGCCTGGATTGGGCTTGGCGTGAGGGCCACTGAGCATTCAGCGGGGGAACGAAACTCAAGGCAGTGCCTGAGGGGGGAGCGACGTTAACCACGGAGCTAGAGGGGGGAGCGACACTCCCCTCAAGATCAGAGGGGGGAGCGAAGTTCTCCACGAGGCCAGAGAGGGGAGTAATGCTCTCCATAAAGCATGAGGGGGGAGCAATGTCCTCTGTGGAGAAAGAAGGGGAGCGATGTCCTCCGTGGAGCAAGAAGGGGAGCGAAGCAGAGAAAAGGAGTGACATTCTCAGCGGAACATGGAGGCAGAACGACTTCCTCAGCCGATCAGGAAGGCAGAGTGACATCCTGAACGGAGCAGGAAGGCAAAGCAGAGCTCTCAGCCAAAATGGGAAATGGAGCAACATCCTCAGCTGAACAGGGAGACTGAGCAGCATCTTCAGCTGGACAGGGAGACTGAGCAGCATCCTCAGCAGAACAGGGAGACTGAGCGGTATCCTCAGCCGAGCCGGAAGGCAGAGCAACGTCAAGAGAGAAGCCTGGCATAGTGACTTCCAAGGCTGAGCAGAGAGGCAAAGCGAAGCTCTTGGCCGAGACGGGAGACGGAGCAATGTCCTCAGCTGAACAGGGATGCTGAGCAGCATCCTTAGTTGAGCAGGGAGGCTGAGCGTCTTTCTCTGTTGACTCGGCAGACTGAGCGAGATCCGCAGTAGGTGAGGGAGGGTGGGGAAAGATTTTATGCATGGCTTTTAGCCATGCTTCTGTGGCCCTGAGACTCCCTCCCAAGACTCCCTCCCCTCTGGTTTCAACCTCAGGGACGCCAGGATTCTCTCTTGGGTGGAGAAAAAATCTGTTGAATCCATTTTACAGTCTTGCTTTCTGTCACAATATGGAGGTTGAGGCGGATGCAAGTGTAGATTAAGATTTAATAATGATCAAAACAAACGTAGTCCCGAGTTTGTTCCGGCATATCCATGACACAGACCTTGCAACGTGGCCTTAATCTGAGATCTATTCTCAATCATTAATCAGAACTGAAAAACAAATTTAACCACAAATCCTGTTCATTTTAATTTGCTCCAAAATACTGCCCTTCTCCAACACTAAACCACACATTGGACATTGTGGGCTGAATTTAAATGATTTATAGTGAGTAATCTATCAATTCATACCCCCACTTGGGTTTCAGACAATATCCATTTCCTAGAAGAATGCTGTGTATTTGGCAGAAAGAGACATGAGTCCAGGAGCTGGCCTCTTGCAAGGTCAAAATGAATTGAGGGATTTTTTTAAATGTTCTTTCTCAAAATGCCTTTCTATACAAAGGACAAACCCTACAGAAAAAACTCTAAGCAAACTAAGCAAAAGAAAAAGAAAAAAGTGAGAACCAATCTTATACTACATCATATTTGCCTTGCTGCACAATTAACATATAAATACCAGACACCACCCGAATTTAAGGTGGCACAGAATGGCTGATGATGGAAATAGTATGTCATGTGCATTTCCTGTCTGAACATAACAGTTTAGATCAGGCACAGAAATGTGCACAGCGCCCTCTGTTGGTATGATCATGTGAGGGTCTGGCTGTAGAGCTGTTTATCAGAAGTGAATATACATGTTGGCAGCCTTCAATTCCCATAGTACAAATTTCAAAGCTCATTTCCTTTTCACGGTGATTTTAAAAATAAATGTACCATAACATCTAGTCCATAATTATAATAATAATTGACATAAAGGTCACAGTCTCAGCTATTTGTAAATATCTTCCAGGGCTTATGTAATCCACAATGAAGTTTGCCATCTGATGGTTTAGACCAGTATTTTATACCTTCAAACAGGAGTATTGTAAAGAGAAAGGAAGTTAGGGAAGGGTCTAAGGGCTCTTGGACAGGCCCTCAAGGGGACCACAGGGAATGAAAATTGTTCAGGAAAAATACATTTGTTCAACCAATTAGGTACATTTGAACCACTTCAGACAAAAGCTTGAGCTTTTGTTATCAGACAAAAGCTCAAGATGATACCACCAAAAGTCTCAGAATTGAACATGTTAGTGCAAGTTCAACTGCAGGGAGCTCTAATTGAAACTTACTAAAAGAATAAATACAGTACATATGCTTTAGTTCATAAAAATGTTCCGTTATGGTAAGGTTTTGGAGTTATAACAGAATCCTCCACCAAAACAACACTGCTATATAACACAGTGTTTTATAAAGTAACCTAAAAGCCTCGTTTTGTGGGGAAACTTGATCAAGCCCTCTAATAAGAGCTACAGCCACATCAAATCAAACCATCATGTATAGCAAAGAAAATACAGTAACACTTTCTTTTACAGCCCACTAAGTACTAGGTATTAACCAGGTACATTCGTGGTGCAAACTATAAAGTACTGTGTAGTTACTTTAGGGAACAAGATGGTAAAAACATTTTTAATAAAATACACCAAAATGCTGAACACGTTCTAGCTATTAAGTATGTGTGTGGTGCAAACATCACAGAAGCAGTTTATTTTATGGAATAAAATTATGGTAAGCCACTGAAATGCCTGACAGGATGTGGGTATTAAGAAGTAAAGCACTTAGTAAAATATAATTGGATAATTATTTTGAGTAACAAAGTGGTAGGCATACTCACACTATTCCAATATTTAAGTGAGAAATTGAAAAGAAAATTGGAAATTGTACTGTAAATTGGAAAAAAATCTCAGAAAGCGAACAGTTTATCTGGTCTGGAAAAGGGGGAAACATAAAGGCATTGTGCCAGTATTACTTATTTGCTATGTATAGCCATAGAGTTTGTATTATGTAGAGTGTGTACTTGTTTCTTACCATGGAATGGAACTGACCCTGGGCTGTAAAAGCATGTAATGATTCTTGATTCTTGCATGATTCTTCTTCTAACATAACACCTTGTTATGTTAAATAATCTTCCAAGTATAATGTTTTTATATCTCTTTTCCCTTAGTAGCTAGAACTTGTCAGGAATCTTTTCACACCATCTTAATGAAGTTTGTAAGATGCACTTGCTTAATATCTAGATCATGTCCCAAATTTCAGACTACTGTAGTTAAAATGTCTGAGTACATAGTGTTTTGTAGTGTTCTGTAATAATAGTACTTTGGAATCTGTACTGCACACTTAGCTTAACTGAGACTTAACTAGGACAGGAAAGAAAACAATCAAACCGTCAACCCTGCGATTAGTGGACAACCTGCACTACCACCTTAACCATAGTCACCCCAAATGTTTTTGTAGTGCAAAGACTCTCACCTGTTCCTCACTGAGTGTGATCCCATCCTCCTTAACCTCAGTAACTGCGGTCTCTGGTTTTGTTTCCGTAACAGTGGGTAAAGCATCCTGTTCCTTTCTTGACCTTCTTCTCTTTAACCTGCCTCTGCGTATACTTTTGCGTTTCTGACTGATGATGAATTGTCTGTGCAGCCCAGGGTAAACACCACTAGCATCATCATTGCTGTTGTTATCATCATCAACCTGTCCTGAGGGCGACCCTCCATCTGAGCTCTCATAGTTGAAAGGTTTGTGTTCAGGTCTGACACAATCATCATACTGTACTGTGTCATTCCTTTCTGAGAAAACAATTGAGCTGGGCTTATGTTTTATAATGTGGGGCAGTGGCCGTGAAACCTCTACCAGGACAAAATTTCTTGGGTCACACAGCTTGCCTAAGTGCCAGAATGATTTAGAGCCCATAGTCTGGAAGCTAAGTTGGGTGGATGGGGGCAAAACTTCCCCTTGCAGGTGGCTGGATGCTGATCCCAGGACAGTCTGGGAATTCTGGGGAACTGGAAGAGCCACCACAGAGCCACTAAAGCTATACATCCTGCTCAGTTCAAAGTTATTTCTCACAGTAAAACTACAAAACTTCACAAAGCCTTTAGATGAGAGAAGATTGGTTGGTGATCAATTTATTTTTCCATGAGCCTTTCAGAAATCTGCAAACAAAAGAAAGGTAAAGAATATTCTGGTGCTTGCATTTCCTTTTTATCCTCAGTTCAACCAAAACCTGTTATGAAAAGTCCAATTTCCATTCTGTTGGAACTCTTATTAGATATTCTGCTCATAATTATAATTCAGAATGTTGTAATCTGCATCTGCTCTCAAGCCTGGATATGTCAGGACGAGTTATCACTGCTACTTTGTGGTAGGATTTGCATGTGGTGCTATGGATCCTAAGGATATACATGCTTGTACAATTAAAATATACTAAATACAAAAATAATTGCATTATTTTTTAATATTGTATAATCTAAAACAAGACCATTCAAGTATAAATGGAGCATCAAAGAGTATCATGACAGTTTTACATGAACAAATCCTCTCAAATTGCAATACATATCCAAACCACCATAATGCACATTTCAACAATGACAAAGATAGTGCTATATGGGAAATAATGTGAAATGGTTACCTGAATCTTCAGCAGTCCATTGAGGTGACATGGGACGAGGTCACTATCAGTAAGACAGAAACCTTTACATTCAAATGTCCTTTTGTAAATTCAGCATTTCTGAAACTACCTGCTCTAGAGTCACATTGACCTAAGTGAATACCTTCAAAGATAGGAGGAGACTCTTAGGGAAAGAGGCAGTGTGGTGCCAAGGAGAAAGAGAGAGAGAGAGAGAGAGAGGCTTCACATCTGCTCTTGTATTTATAGGCTCACGGGTATGCAAGTCAAGCTTTAGATGAAACATTAGCATGCATTTCCTTTATATTGACCTTAAACTTTTTGTAGCAGTATTTGTATATCAATAGTAGCCTGGGAAAACCCTTCAACTTACTATGGGCTTTTCTGAAATTAAATCTTTGTCTATTTTGCAATAATCTCAATCATAGTAAAGTCAAGTTAAAGTCAAGTCAAGTAAAGTTAAAACATTTGAAAATCTGATTATGACTAAAAGTAAAAAAAAAGTCGATTTTTTTTTTAAAGATTCCAATTCCAATTTAACTGAAAGACACCAACACATTAGTTCTCTCAAAACAACTTTTTATGGATTTAACTTACATTGAATTTTATATGCAATAAATAAAAATTAAAAATATTAAGTGTTTGTTAAACTGTCTCCTCATCTGACTTATATGATCTTTATCCTAGGCAGAAAAAAATTTAAAAATAATAATTATATATATATATATATATATATATATATATATATATATATATATATATATATATATATATATATATGTACAGGTGACAAGTACAGTATGCTATAGGAAGCAAAACCCAATCTTGGTCACAACCTGATTTTTTCAGATCAACTCACATACGTCTGGCAGTGAAAAAAAAGTGTACTGCCTATAGGGTTAGTTCGCAGTAAGCACATAGCAGTACTTAAATTGTATAAAGGGTTTGTGTAATTGTGTAAAATATCTCCCAATGCATTTAACACCTCTTGTTGAAGATCATGTTAGTAAAACCATAACATGATACCAATTTCTTATATTTTGATTTACTTACATTTTGCTCCCTTAGGATTAAACCATCTGCTAAATTAACAAATACAAATATAATAACAGTCATACACAAAGTACTAAATTTAAATAAAATGTATTTGTCACAGCTCTGACAAACAGCAGTTACCATGTTAAATATGATCCGGACTCCATATGATTTTAAATGATTCAGACTTTTGAAATTCCTCTGCATATGCCCTCCTCACCTGTAAAGCATTCCTGTTATGCCTCGGCCTTGGAACAATGCACAGTAGTTTCCATTCCATTTCTGGTGGACAGGGATTCCTCTGACACTATAACAATATTAGACTTTTTCCATATTACACGCACTGGAGTTATTATCTGATAAGAGACTCTATGCTGTTTTTGCCAACTATGAAATGAATTATATGATGTGTTTTTTTTATTTAAGGCTCCTCCACCACTCACGCACTCGCACGCACGCACGCACATACACACACACACACACACACACACACACACACACCACATTATGCATGCTATTAAAACCTGCTGCAACACGCATTGTAAGGGACATGGAAAATGTGCTGCATATATTAGTACACTTCTAACAGTGTGCACTAAACTGTAACTTGTTAGAAGTTTAACATATTTTAAAATAAGGTTGAAATATCCCACTTTTGTTCCCTAAACTTTCTGCTTCATTTATGCTACAAACACACTACCACAACATGGATGAGAAGGAATTTTAAGTCCTTGCCTGTAAAAGCCTTTATGCAATTAATGGTCCATTTGAAGCAGCCAGTCTATCTGTTCCAATATTAAATGGGCTAAGTTTAAATATAAGCAAAGGCAGTGTAACTCTCCTGATAGGTAAGCATGGTATTTACAGTATGTGCTAATAAGCAATTTAACAGCAAACAGGTTTTTTTTTAACTTTAGACAGATGGTTCAAATGGTGGCTAGAAGTCTTCATAATTAACATTTTAACAGTTATTGATTGGTAAGTGTTAAAATCTCATCTTGATCTCATGTAACCCCACAAAATCTCAAATTATTATTTAATTATTTGTCTTACATTATACAAGAGTTAGTTCTGGTCCACTAGTTGGATTGGTTCCAAGAGTGCTTATACTTAGTATAACCACACTGGAACGTTTCACTGTGTGTATCACTCCGCTCGTCTGTGTTCTCTACATAACAATCCATTTCCTTGTTCGAAATGGTTATTACAGTAGTGTTAGTGGCATCATCAATGGACAGGTTGAATGATACTTTTCAGGAATCTAACTTTTGACTTAAAATATTAAAGCTCATCGGATATAGCCTAGATGAAAAGGATGAAGGAATGCCAATTTCACCAGAAGAACCTTTAAAAGGAATGTACAAATGAATGTGAGCTATCCAGCCAGTTAGTCAAAGTGCTATAAAGTGAGTGTGACTTCTTCTGGATCTATTTCCTCTATCCATCCATCCATCCCTCCATCTTCTATACCGCTTAATCCTTTTCAGGGTCACGGGGAACCTGGAGCCTATCCCTGGGAGCATCGGGCACAAGGTGGGGTACACCCTGGACAGGGTGCCAGTCCCTATTTCCTCTAGCAGAGCAAAAATAAACTGATCATTTTATGTCCATATTGTGTCCAAAATATCACTTACTTCATATTAATTTCTTTTGTATAAAAGCAATATCGCACTCACAATCATGCTGCTGTACTGAATGTCTGGATTGTATTGTTGAATAAATGCACGAAAGATTGTTCATGAAAACCTTCCTTAGTGGATGGTAAACTCATACTTATGTGAAATCAACATTTATAATGTGTGTACCAATCCTGTGTATAGTGTCTATATTGTGCACAGTGTGTGGTCTGGTATTTCTTGTTTTGACTCTGAACATCAAAAAGTGAGGACTAAAACTAAAAGTAAGCGACACCTTTTTGAAAAGCCTACTGTAAGGATGAAGTGTCATCTGTGCATAAACACACACTTCGTCACCCTCTCAGGTGCTCATCGCCAGGTGTTGTGGACTGAACCATGGACTGAACCATTTCAGGTGGCCCTGAAAATAAGTGCATATCCAGTACTGTGTCTCCCACTGAAAAGTGGTGTAAGGTGTGTAAGATAGTGATAGTAAATCAATTAAAAAAAAATAAATAAATATTGCGACACAAAAAGTAGTTCAACAAAGCATGTTATAATATAGTGCACTCACAGCGCTATTCAGACTATTCTTTTTGCCTACTGATGCAAATAGTTTACATAGTTTGAGCACTAGACAGTTACTGATAAAGTACTTCTGCCATTTCAGAACACAAGTTACAATGCCCAGCATTTCAAACAGATTTCTGTGTTAGAGAATGTTTCAGCAGTCTGTTGAGAAAATTTATGAGGTTGGGGATCTGTGCAAGTGGAGCCTCACTGTACACTGTACTGATATTATTGTAAAGGTTCTAGGGGAACATTACATTTGCCACATTACATCAAGGGGAACATTACATCAGCCACAATCTCCAAACAAAAAGTCCTTTGATGATGTCATGGCATTTTGTGTGAAATATAATTAAATAATGATTTGCTTACAATGGAGCTAAGATGCAAGGAAAGGAAGTAAGGAAAGGAAATGAGGATGCACAAATAAGAAATGATAAGCACCCTGGTCACGGGCTGGAAGACGGAAGGGCGAGGAAACTTGGAAGCATCAGTTTGGTTATTGAAAAGCAGCCCGGTCTTTAGTGTCTATTACCAAACGCTATCATTTTGTCCCTCGGTGCCTTCCGTACTACATCCAAGTGAACAGTTGTGTGTGCGCGCGCGGTTTTGTTGCATTTCGCGGGAGCAGCAATCACACCGCGCGCTCAGACACAAGTCTGATTAAAAGTTCACTCATTTCTAAAACAAAATGAGTTTGTGGGTTGATAAGTACAGACCAACGTCTCTGGCGAAGCTGGACTATCACAAAGAACAAGCAAATCAGCTCAAAAGTCTGGTAAGGACTGCACAAAGCTCGGTACATTACTAGTTAGCTAGGATGTTAGCCAGCTTGTGTATGTTCTGTAACAAGCCGAGAGATAAAACATCAGTTGTGTACATGTAAACCGCTGCTTCCACGGAATAACAAGTTCATTGTTCCGGGACTAGCAATTAAGAACAGAAAATAGTATGAACTAATTAGATGGCTGTAATACCAAAGTGTACCGGGGTTTTCTGACATTAACAAACTAACTAGACAGTTTAAACTCCGTGAGTTCAGACTCCCCAGCTGTATAATAAACATCCACTTAGACACAGAAGGCGCGTGCTTCTGCATATGCTTTGGGATAAAACACAATTACTATGCTACAGAGAGACAGACTTTTTTTATTTTGTTATGCCCAGTTAAAACTTTATAGTTACAGCTTGAACAAGCATACAAAAATGCTTCACATATTAAACAAATAAACAAATCTGCATTGCATGTGGTCAGTGTCACATACAATCATTTAATGTGTAAATTAATAGTGAGGTTGGGGTAAAATTAGTAGAAAGTTTTGCTTTCTTATTTCGAATAATACATTATATAGATTGAATAATTAAAGTACATAAATCTCATAAGTTAAAACCTTGAAGACAAAAAAACCTACAAAAGAAAGGTTTTCTTGTGATGAATGTGACAACAAATCAGTAATATATATTTGTCTTCTTGTAAAATTATAGTCGTGTATTGGCAAGATTTGTATTAAGACTCTTGTTAAGGAATTGCACAATTTCCCTCTGAGAATGAGAAGTATAAGAATTTATACAAAATATATGTTCAGTATTTCCCCAGATCTCTTTAGAAAATGAATTGTACAATCCCAATTCCAAAAAAGTTGGGATGCTGTGTAAAATGTAAATAAAAACAAAACACAATGATTTGCAAATCTCATAACCCCATATGTTATTCACAATAGAACAGAGGAAACGTTTCAAATGTTTAAAGTGAGTAAATGTACCATTTTAAGAAAAAAAAAAACAGGTAATTTTGATTTTGGTGGCCGCAACACTTCTCAAAGTTGGGACAGGGCAACAAAAGGCTGGAGAAGTAAGTGTTACTAAAAATAAACAGCCAGAGGTTCCCCCGTCCCAACTTTTTTGAGACGTGTTGCGGCCATCAAATTCAAAATTGCCTTATTTTTTTCCTTAAAATGGTAAATTAACTCAGTTTAAACATTTGATATGTTTTCTATGTTCTGCTGTGAATAACATATGGGGTTATGAGATTTGCAAATCATTGCATTCTGTTTTTCTTTACATTCTACACAGTGTCCCAACTTTTTTTGGAATTGGGGTTGTACTTGCTATTTAATTTAAACCTAAAACAAAAAATTGTTTTAAAACATTAAATTGTCTTTCACTTGATAATTCTGTGTATCACCTTAAAAGAAACATCATTACTTTTCTTACTTATACAATGACGATTAAATACTTACACAAATGAAGGACAGTAAAATGTGACCAGAGCATATGAAACCTTATTAACATTCAATTTTCTGACCATTTTGTTGGAACATTTTCCTTTAAAAAGTTCAAAATCAAGTACATGTATAGAGCATGAGACATTTTTATGTATATCTTTATAATTAATGTTATTGTTGCAAATGACCATAAGTGTGCTTTCTTCCTATAATGTTTCATACAGGTACAATGTGGTGATTTCCCGCACCTGCTTGTTTATGGTCCATCGGGCGCTGGCAAAAAGACCCGAATTATGTGTCTCCTCCGTGAGCTGTATGGTGCTGGGGTGGAGAAGCTCCGGATTGAACACCAGTCCATTGTAGTAAGCACTATCATTATGTTCTGAAAACTCCTTTCAGAGGTATTAAATGCTTGGGGAAGTCTCCAGTGATTAAATCTGTACGCTAGAAATGATAGGTTTAATAATTTCAGCACCAGTTTTTGATTATTGCATTGATAAATATTTCCCCATACAGGCTCCATCTAAAAAAAAGATTGAAATCAACACAATTGCAAGTAACTACCATTTGGAGGTGAATCCAAGGTAAGCTGCCACATACTGTGGGTGCTATTATTTTAACTGAGTCACATTTCTCAATATTTTGACTGGTACCTGACCCATTGGTGTGTCTGGGTTTGTAGTGATGCAGGGAACAGTGACCGTGTCGTCATCCAAGAGCTAATCAAAACAGTGGCTCAGTCACAGCAGATACAATCCAGCACGCAGAGAGAGTTCAAAGGTCAGTAAAGATTTTCATTTTGTTTACATTCAACATAAGTTGTATATGCTTGTATGTTTATCACTATTGGCTGCACACATGTACTACTTATCTGTATTCTTACCCTTTGTTACTCTCCAGTGTGTCGTCATGATTTTAACAGTGCCTGAATATCTGTAAAGGTTTCTAATTTTTTTTTTTTTGCAGTGTTTGTAAGTGCAGAATGCCTCATGTTCTTCTTTTAACTGCAGTGGTTCTTCTGACGGAGGTGGACCGGCTCACCAAAGACGCGCAACATGCCCTGCGCCGTACCATGGAGAAGTACATGGGCACCTGTCGCCTCATCCTGTGCTGCAACTCCACCTCTAAAGTGATTTCTCCCATCAGGAGCAGGTGCCTGGCTGTAAGAGTGCCACTGCCAAGCACTGAGGAGGTAGCTACACTAACCCCTCAAACCATATCATATATAACACAGGCTTTTTTGTTTGATAGTGAGGTAATTGGAAAGCCAGACAGATATGCCCCATGGAAATAGGATTTTTTAAATTATTTTTATTTATTTATTTATTTTTCTTGTGTGTATGACATTTGGGCAAGCAAACATTTGATCCTCTATGAAACAGTGCCTATTAATAAAGGTGATATACTGTATCAGTGTATCAGTATACTGTATCTTCTATTGGAGGAGCTTGTCCACTTTTAAGAATCTACCTGTCCCTTTTGTCCCAACCTCTCCTGCACTATTGCCGCATACACTGCTCCTGATGCCATATATCTGGTGCTCAATAAATAACTAATAAAATTAAATGCATTGTAAATTTATGAATTTATTTTCAATGTATATTTGTGTAGTCCTAATTTTGTATTTAAAAAAATTTCAATAGCCTATTTTCATGATATATTCCTAAATGTCAGTTTCCACTTTCTTTCACGTACCCCCAAGTACCCTTTGGTGTACGCGTACCCCTATTTGAGAACCACTGCTCTAGACAGACAAATCAGAGTTGTTTGGCCACAGTAACAGAAGACATGTTTGGTGTTGACCAAAGACAGCTTTTCAGGAGAAGCACCTCATACCTACTGTGGAGCACAGTGGTGGAAATGTTATGGTTTGGGGTTGCTTCACTGCCTCAGGGACTGGACCGGTTGCATTCATTGATTCAACTATGAATTCTGCATCACATCTAAGAATGCTTGAAGATAATGTCAGGCCATATGTCCAAAAGATGAAGTTGAACTGAAAGTGGACTTTTCAACAGGATAATGATCCTGAGCACACTAGCAAATCCACCAAGGAATGGATCAAAAAGAAGAAATGGAGGGTTATGGAATAGTCTAGTCAAAGCTTGGATTTTAATACCATTGAAATGTTATGGGGGATTTGAAACTGGCAGTACATGCAAGAAAACCCTCAAACATCTTGTAACTGAAAGAATATTGCAGGGAAGAGTGGTCCAAAATACCAGCAAGCCTGGTGGACAATTATGCAAAACGCCTTCAAAAAGTTATTTCTGCTAAAAGGGGCAATACTAGCTTCTGACGCCAAGGGTGTACTTACTTTTTCCACAGAAGAATATCACATCTATTGATATTTCTGTTGAATAAATGATTGAAAAAATAAGTTTCCTTGTGGGTTTTGTTCAAGTATATCAACTTTATTAATAGGTACTGTTTCAAAGATAATCAAATGCTTGCTTGTCCAAATATTTTCTATATATATATATATATATATATATATATATATATATATATATATATATATATATATATATATATATATATATATATATATATTAATTAAAAAAAAAACCCGTTTCCATGGGGTGTACTTATTTTTTTCACTAGACTAGCTGAGTGACTCAAATTAGGCTAAAATCTAGGTGGCTATGAATATCTGCTTCAACACGGCTGCACTTCATGTTAATGCAGCTTCTTGAAAGTTTATCAATTGTGAGAGGCCATGAAAACTGAAAGGAACAACACATCCATGTGTAAAAGCTGTCTCCAAAGAAAGCTATTCCATATTAACTTATGTTGCATATTGTTCAATCTTTACTTAACTTATGTAAAGTTCACTTTTTTCATTGTTAAATTAATGAAAGCGGTCATTTAGTGTTTTCATCACTGGATCTCTTGACATCCCTATTTCATCATTGTACACCAGTATAGTTTAACTTCAGCACATCATGCAGTTACAGCCTGCTGGAGGTTAGAAGGCAGCTGGCTGACCACTGAAAGGTTTTGTGTGTGTGACCTTTCAGTTCATTCACTATTTCAGGTGTGCAGTGTTCTGATGAGTGTGTGCAAAAAGGAAGGGCTTATTCTCCCAACTGAGCTGGCCAAACGGATCGCCGAGAAGTCAGGCCGCAACCTTCGCAAAGCTCTTCTCATGTGTGAGGCCTGTCGAGTGCAACAGTGAGTGATGGCCAATGACTATGACAGGGGCAAGACTGCATGCAGATCTTTTGTTGTGAAACAGAGTTATGTACAGTGATGTGAAAAAAGTATTTGGTTTTTTCTGTTTTTGTGTATACATCATACTAAATTGTTTTAGATCTTCAAATAAAATACAACATAAAGGCAACCTGAGTAAACACACAATATAGATTTTATTTTTTATTGAAGCCAAAAAGGTATTGAATAACTTATCACCAATGTGAAAAACGAATTGCCCCCTTAAACTTAATATCTGGTTGTGCCACCTTTAGCAGCAATAACTACAACCAAATATTTCCAATAGCTGTAGTTATCGGAAGCTGGTTCCTTAGGTGAAATTAAAAGAAGTAACTTCACTTACTTCTTGGTCTAGGACTTACTCCTATGCTTTGGATCACTCGGTGCGTTTACATGGACAACAATAATCCAATATTAACCCGATTAAGACAATACTCTGATTAAGAAACTACCATGTAAACAGCAATTTTTAATTACCTTAATCCGATTAAAGTCATACTCGAAGTAAACACAAATCGAATTAAGACGTGGAGTATTCCTGTTTTAGTCGCATTATCGACGTGTATTACAAACATGTTAACACCTTAATCATATTATTAACGTCGTGTGAGAGTTTTCACCGCATTTTGCAACAGGACACGATCACACACGGCAGTGCTCAACTGTTTCACGGCAAACGAGTGCACGGCTGCGTCCCAAACCACGGACTTGCCTACTATAGGCCTGTAGTAGACGAAATACATGTATTTCGGCTACTATATAGTAGGTAAGTATGCGATTTGGGACGCAGCCCATGGTTTCAAGCAGTCGTCTATTTGCACATACAGCATTCAATTCAATTTTATTTGTATAGTGCTTTTTACAATAGACATTGTCTCAAATCAGCTTTACAGAAACATATAAACACGGTATACAGATTTTAAATGTGCGAATTTATCCCATTTGAGCAAGCCGGTCGCGACGGTGGCAAGGAAAAACTCCCTAAGATGTTAAGTGGAAGAAACCTTGAGAGGAACCAGACTCAGAAGGGAACCCATCCTCATCTGGGTAACAACAGATAGTATAAAAAGTTCATTATGGTTTCATATGAAGTCTGTTTGGCCGTAGGACCAGCCGTAGTCCCAGCAATCTGGAATTGGAGTAGATGAGAGCTCTATCCAGCGGTAGGACATCCGAAACAGATCAGGCAGGTCCGGAGAGCAGAAAGGATCAGGATCTCTAGTATCTCCATAAAATCATGTGTGGCTCGATAGAAGGAGAGAGGGAGAGAAGAGATTGTTAGGACTGTGCTTAGTGTAACAGAAAGTCTAGTCATGGTAGGCTTGAGTAAACAGATACAGTATCTCTCAAAAGTGAGTACACCCCTCACATTTTTGTAAATATTTGATTATATCTTTTAATGTGACAACACTGAAGAAATGACACTTTGCTACAATGTAAAGTAGTGAGTGTACAACTTGTATAACAGTGTAAATTTGCTGTCCCCTCAAAATAACTCAGCACACAGCCATTAATGTCTAAACCGCTGGCAACAAAAGTGAGTACACCCCTAAATGAAAATGTCCAAATTGGGCCCAAAGTGTCAATATTTTGTGTGGCCACCATTATTTTCCAGCACTGCCTTAACCCTCTTGGGCATGGAGTTCACCAGAGCTTCACAGGTTGCCAATGGAGTCCTCTACTACTCCTCCATGACGACATCATGGAGCTGGTGGATGTTAGAGACCTTGTTCTCCTCCACCTTCCGTTTGAGGATGCCCCACAGATGCTCAATAGGGTTTAGGCCTGGAGACATGCTTGGCCAGTCCATCACCTTCACCGTCAGCTTCTTTAGCAAGGCAGTGGTCGTCTTGGAGGTGTGTTTGGGGTCGTTATCTTGCTGGAATACTGCATACTGATCATGCTCGGCTTCAGTATGTCACAGTGCATGTTGGCATTCATGGTTCCCTCAAAGAACTGTAGCTTCCCAGGACCGGCAGCACTCATGCAGTCCCAGACCATGACACTCCCACCACCATACTTGACTGTAGGCAGGACACACTTTTCTTTGTACTCCTCACCTGGTTGCTGCCACACATGCTTGACACAATCTGAACCAAATAAGTTTGTCTTGGTCTCATCAGACCACAGGACATGGTTCCAGTAATCCATGTCCTTAGTCTGCTTGTCTTCAGCAAACTGTTTGCGGGCTTTCTTGTGCATCATCTTTAGAAGAGGCTTCTGGGATGACAGCCATGCATACCAATTTGATGCAGTGTGCGGCGTATGGTCTGAGCACTGACAGGCTGACCCCCCACCCCTTCAACCTCTGCAGCAATGCTGGCAGCACTCATACGTCTATTTCCCAAAGACAACCTCTGGATATGATGCTGAGCACGTGCACTCAACTTCTTTAGTTGATGATGGTGAGGCCTGTTCTGAGTGGAACCTGTCCTGTTAAACCGCTGTATGGTCTTGGCCACCGTGCGGCGGCTCAGTGTCAGGGTCTTGGCAATCTTCTTATAGCCTAGGCCATCTTTTTGAGCAACAATTCTTTTTTTCAGATCCTCAGAGAGTTCTTTGCCATGAGGTGCCATGTTGAAATTCCAGTGACCAGTATGAGGGAGTGTGAGAGTGATGACACCAAATGTAACACACCTGCTCCCCATTCACACCTGAGACCTTGTAACATGGTAAATGGTGCACTTATATAGCCCTTTTATCCAAAGCGCTTTACACTGGTTCTCATTCACACACACAAACTCGCACACCAATGCTAGCAGAGCTGCCATGCAAGGCGCTAGCTTGCCATGTGAGGGGTGTACTCACTTTTGTGAGATACTGTATGTTTTCAGCCTAGACTTAAACACTGAGACTCTGTCTGAATCCAGAACACTAATTGGAAGACTGTTCCATAACTGTGGGGCTCTATAAGAGAAAGCTCTTCCCCCCTGCTTTAGCCTTTGCTATTCGAGGTACTGTCAAATAGCCTGCACCTTTTGCTCTAAGTAGGCATAGCAGATCATAGAAAACCAAAAGTTCGCTTGGATACTGTGACACGAGACCGTTTAGTGCTGTATAAGTCAATAATAGTATGTTATAATTAATGCGTGATTTCACTGGGAGCCAGTGCAGTGTTAAGATCGGGGTGATGTGGTCGTATCTTCTGGTTGTAGTAAGGACTCTAGCAGCTGCATTCTGGACTAACTGGAGTTTGTTTATGCTCCTACTGGAACGTCCATACAGTAAGGCATTGCAGTAATCTAGTCTAGAGGTGACGAAAGCATGAACTAATTTTTCTGCATCATGTAGTGACAATATATTTATTATCTCAGAAATATTTCTGAGTTGAAAGAAGGCTATCCTAGTAATATTATCTACATTAGCATCAAATGATAGACTGGAATCAATAATTACTTCAAGGTCTTTTACTACTGCACATGACGAAACAGAAAGTCCATCCAGAGTTACTGTGTGATCAGAAAGCTTACTTCTAGCTACATGTGGTCCTAGTAGAAGTACTTCTGTCTTATCAGAATTAAGTAAAAGGAAGTTAATTAGCATCCAACGTCTAATGTCCTTTACACATTCCTCAACTTTACTAAGCTGCTGTCTGTCATCTGGCTTTGCTGAAACATACAGCTGTGTATCGTCAGCATAACGGTGGAAGCTAATTCCATGTTTATCAATAATTTGACCTAGAGGTAGCATATATAAAGTAAAAAGCAGTGGGCCTAAAACAGAACCTTGTGGAACACCAAATTTAACCTCGGCATGCATGGAGAAGTCGCCATTTACATCTACAAACTGATAACGATTGATCAAATAGGACCTGAGCCAGGAGAGGACTGTTCCCTTAATTCCAACAATATTTTCTAATCTATCAAGGAGAATAGTATGATCTGTAGTATCAAAAGCTGCACTAAGGTCGAGTAATACAAGCAACGAGACACAACTCTGATCAGAGGCCAGTAGTAGGTCGTTTACTACTTTAACTAACGCTGTCTCTGTGCTATGATGAGGCCTAAACCTCGACTGATACATTTCATGAATGTTGTTCCTATGTAGGTACGAGCATAGCTGCTGTGCTACAACATTTTTCTAAGATCTTGGAGAAAAGGGGGAGATTTGATATAGGTCTATAGCTGGACAGTTGAGAGGGGTCAAGGTCAGGTTTTTTAATCAGGGGTTTAATAACTGCTAATTTAAATGATTTAGGTACATAGCCAGTGCTAAGGGAAGAATTGATTATATTTAGAAGCGTTTCAATTACTTCAGGACAAATCTGTTTAAAGAAACATGTAGGTAAGGGATCGAGTATGCACGTTGATGATTTTTCTGAAGAGATTAATTAAGTTAGTTCGGTCTCTCTAAGGTGAGTAAAACATTCTAAACATTGATCAGATATTGCTATAGGCATATGCATATAGGCCTATATGCATCTATAGGGTTAATTATAATACTGTCTGGTTTTAATTTAATAGCCTGAATTTCACATCTAATATTTTCAACTTTACCAATAAAAATTCATGAAATATTCGATGCTATGTAGTGATTGTGTGCCTATTTCTGTAGTGGTTTTGTTCCTAGTTAATTTTGCTACAGTGTTGAATAGAAATCTCAAATTGTTTTTGTTATCTCCTATTAAGGTGCAGGGAGAGACTTTTCTAGCATCACTAAGAGATTTTCTATAGTTCACTAGGCTCTCCTTCCATGCTGTTGGAAATACTATCAGTTTGGTTTAACGCCATTTACGTTCAAATTGTCAATTGGTCTGTTTTAAGGTACGCGTTTTATCGTTATACCAGGATGCTAGCTTTTACTCTCTAATTAATTTTCTTTTGAGTAGAGCCACTCTATCAAGCGTGTACCGGAGCATTGACTCTAAGACAAATAATTGGGGAAAAAAACCCAGAATGAAAATAATTAACCGCATTTGAAGCGTTCGTAAAAATTTTAAATAAAAACACCCAAAACTGTATACGGCACCATAACAAAGACGAACTGTATGTTGATACTGGAAATTCCGGAGAGACGTCGGACGGTGTGGCGCGGTGACGTAATGACGCGTGCTGTTAATCAAACTATGTTCTATAACATGTAAAACAGGTACATGAAAGGAGTATTCTAAAAGCGACTCATGTAAACACCTTAATCACAATATTGTCTTACTCAGAGTAAGTTCAATAATTAGATTACTGCTGTCCATGTAAACCTAGTCATTGTCTTGCTGCATAATCCAGTTGTGCTTGAGTTTCAACTTACAGTCTGAAGACTAGACATTCTCCTTTAGTATTTTCTGGTAAAGAGCAGAATTCATGATTCCCTCAATTATTGCAAGTTGTCCAGGCCCTGAAGCAGCAAAGCATCCCCACACCATCACACTTCCACCACCATGCTTGACTGTAGGTATATACTTTTTATGGAAACTGGTGTTTGGTAATGGGACCCCTGTCTTCCAAACAGTTCCACTTTTGACTCCTTAATCCACAGAACATTCTCCCAAAAGTTTTGAGGATCATCAAAGTGAGTTTTGGCAAAATTCAGACAAGCCTTAATGTTCTTCTGGGTTAGCAGTGACAAGAGAGGCCTGTAGGTCCTTTAATATTGTGCTTGGGTCATTTGTGACTTCCTGGATGAGTCGTTGCTGTGCTCTTGGAGGAATTTTGGAAGGTTGGCTACTTCTGGGAAGGTTTACCACTGTGCCGAGTTTTTCCATTTGGAGATGATGGTGGTCATTTGGAGTCACAGGTCCTTTGAAATAGCATTGTAACCCTTTCTAGACTGATGTATTTCAATCATAGTGTGTAACTGGGTTAGACCTTTTAACCAACCTCATGCTGTTGAAAAAGTTCTATTTAAGTGTTGATTTGATTGAACAGGGTTTGCAGTAATCAGGCCTGGTTGCGTCTAGTCCAGCTGAACCCCATTATGAATGCAATTTCATAGGTTTGGGGAATTAGTACTATAGGGCAAATGCATTTTCACACAGGCCCAGTTGGTATTGGATAACTTTTTTGCTTCAATAAATAACATCATATAAACTGTATTTTGTGTTTATTCAGGTTGCCTTTATTTTATCTTAGATTTTGTTTTAATTTCTGAAACAATTTAGTATGAGAGAGACACAAAAACAGAAGAAATCACGATACAAATACTTTATCACAGCATTGTATCTCTCTCAACATGTAACTTTTTTTAATCAAAGGAAACTGTAGACATCATTTGTGTATATAAACAGTACCTGCTGCAGGGAAAAACAGCTGATCCTGTTTTGTACCTGTCTTCAGGTATCCTTTTTCTGCAGATCAGGACATCCCTGAAACAGACTGGGAAGTGTACCTCAGAGAGACGGCTAACGCCATCGTCAACCAGCAGAGCCCACAAAGGTTAGTACTGTATGTCTAGGTGTGGTGTCTCACTACCAAGCCAATTTGGGCTCTTCGAACAATTACAACTATAGGGTGTTAAAGTATCCAGGTGTGGACAAATGATAAATTCATTAGCTAGCCCTCTATCCAAGTAAAAGTTGCCCAGAAACCTAACTGACTATGCTAAAAAGTGAAGGCTAACATAGTGTAATAACACATGACCAGGCCAGTTAAGTGCATTAATACAGACAAAGGGAAACAAATTAGTAAATGATCATGTAGCACATCATATTTGCCTGAAACAACAACAAATCATTGGCTAATGGTGTTCTGCCCTCGCATTGCACGTCAAGGATATTATTCGAGTCAGGGTAGTCAGTCAGTGTTTGCAGTTGTGTTTTACAGCTGCTTTTTACTATGAGCTTTGGTCTTAATGACTGAATGTTTACCTTGTTATGGGTATTATGTAATTAATTGATAGAAATCTTAATTTGTTCACTTCTTTCAAGACTTTTGGAGGTTCGGGCAAGACTTTATGAACTATTAACTCACTGTATTCCAGCAGAAATCATCATGAAGGTATAGTCTGATTATATTACACTCTCTTATGTGCTCACCAGTTCAGAGCTGCTTAAACCCATTTAAAGTAATTTTCTTCAAGTCAGTTAAATTTGCAGTCATTTTGTGTCTCTTGACTGTGCAGGGGCTTGTGTGTGAGCTGCTCAGTAACTGTGATGGCCATCTAAAACCTGAGGTGGCACAAATGGCAGCCTATTATGAACACAGACTACAGTTGGGCAGCAAAGCCATTTACCACCTGGAGGCCTTCGTGGCAAAGTTCATGGCCATCTATAAGAAGTTTATGGAGGATGGACTCGACAACTTCATGTTCTGATTTCTCTGTCATCTTTCTATATTTTTGTTTTGGCTCTAAAATATCTGCAGGTTTTCTTTGTATTAAACATAACATTTATTAAGATTTTCACATGGTTCATGTTTGTGTTCATGTTAACACGTAATGTATTTTATACAGACAAGTTGGTAAATATGGGGGCGGGAGAGTTTGGGTGAAAACTTTTTAGTGTAGTCTTTTTGTCATGCCTCAAAAATTTTAATATCCATGTGAAAGTGCGATTGATCTTTTTTCTACTTTTAGTGGAGTGCAGAACATCTTTATTATTTTTTCCATGTAAGATTTCACAAAATATAACACCTAACAAAATTTCAACACATTTTTCATGTAATAAATTCAATACAGATATTCACAGTTTTCTCTATAAAATATAGAAGCTAATACATATCAAGACCATTCTATAACCACTGGCAAAAATGATGGAATCGCCACTATTAGAGTATGTTCACCTGGCTTTTTTTTTTTTAACTTCCTAGCAAATAAACAAGTCACAGATATGATACAAAACAATGTTTGTTTAATAGCTGAACATTCTGGCTTCGTGCAGTTAAATTGAATTGTTTTCATAAATGGCATATTTTTTTGAGATCAAGTAGAGTAAACAATTATGGAATCACTCAATGTTGAGGAAAAATTATGGAATCACCTTGCAATTTGCATTTCTAAAACAAATACCAGCACAAGTCTAAAAATGCAAATTAGTCTGCAGTTAAAAGTGAGTGCTTACATTCCTAACCTTGGACTTTTTGAAAGGAAACATGGCTCCAACAAGAAAGAATGGAAAGGATTATAAAACTCCTTCAAGAATGAAATCCAACAAGGAGTGTGGCAAAAGATGAGTCTAAAATCGGGTGCAAGTATAAACAAAACGGGAAGGTTATAATAGGAAAACCTACAGCTAGACCAAGGAAGATGGCGAACGTCAGGATGCCTTGAAAATATAAAATACACAACAAACAAAATGGGTGAAAACAGAAGTCAATGTTTGTAACAGAACTGTAAGAAATTGGCTAAATGAAATGGGATCTATGTATAGAAAAGCCAAATGAAATCCAGCACTAACATCTAAACAGAAGAAAACAAGGTTACGGTGGGCTAAAGAGAAGCAATCATGGAGTGTGGATGACTGGAGGAAAGTGATATCAGTGATGAATCACAAATCTGCATTGGCCAAGGAGATGATTCTGCAACTTTTGTCTGGTGCCGCTCTAAATAAACATACAAAGATGACTGCCTGAAGAAAACAATCAAATTTCCTACACATTTATGATATGGGGTTGCATGGCAGGTAAAGAACCAGGGGAGACCTCAACAGTCAATGCACAGGTGTACACTGAAATTTTGGACACTTTTCTAATTCCATAGGTAGAAAATAGGTTTGGAGGTGATGAAGTCATTTTTCAGGATGATGATGCATCTTGCCACAGTGCAAAGAGTGTTAAAGCTTTTCTTCAGAAAAGGCAGATCATGCCAATGACATGGCTAGCGAACACTCGGAAGTTTAAAAAATAAGTCCATGACAAGGTTCCATCCTGCAAAGCTGATCTGTCAACCATTATTCAAGAAAGTTGGAACCAACTTGATGGAGAATATTGTTTTTCATTTGTGAAGTCCATGCCTCAAAGAATTCAGGCTGTCATAAAAGCCAGAGGAGGAGCAACAAAGTACTAATTGTGATTTTTTTTTTTTTTTTTTTTTTTTTTTTTTTGGTTGATGATTCCATATTTTTTTCCTCTACTTGATCTGGAAAAAAATATGCCATTAATGAAAACAATTTAATTTAACTTGTTTGAGGTACAGTATGTTTCACAAAGCCAGAATGTTCAGCTATTCAACAAAAATTGTTTTGTGTCATATCTGTGATTTGTTTATTTGCTACAAATTTAAAAAATCCGACTGAGTGTGGTGATTCCATAATTGTTTGCCAGGGGTTGTAGGAGATGAATGGAAATTAAGGGCAGCATGTATTTTTGGACTATAAAGCCTGCATGCCAGCTGGGAAAACACCACTGGGCACTTAGTGTTAAGCACTCAGTATTTGTGGGATTTCAGAAACTTAACATTAGATTGCAATGCTAATTAGACGTTGCATCTATTAGTTGTGTGTATACATACAAAAATACAGTCCCCTCTGAAACTACTGGAACATTAAGGCCAATTCATTTGTTAGTGCTATACACCAAAGACATTTGGGTTTGAGATCAAACAATGAATATGAGACAAAAGTTTAGGATTTCAGCTTTTATTTCCTGGTATTTACATCTAAATGTGTTAAACAACATAAAACAGAATCCTTTATATCAGATCACCCAATTTTTAGGCGAGCACAATTATAGGAACAAATAAGTGTTGAAGTAAATCAAAGTAAATAACACTTAATATTTGGTTGCATGTCCCTTGCTTGCAAAAACTGCATCAAGCCTGCAACTCATTGACATCACAAAATTGTAGGTTACTTCTTTTGTGATGCTTTCCCAGGCTTTTACCACAGCCTCTTTCAGTTATCGTGGGCGGGTGGGGTGTCTCCTCTTCAGGAGGTGAAATGCGGCTCAATTTGGTTGTCTGGTGAGTGACTTGACCAGTCTAAAACCTTCCACCTTTTCCACCTGATTAAGTTCTTTGTTGAGTTGGCAGCATGTTTTGGATGATTGTCTTGCTGCATGATGAAGTTCTTCCCAATTAATTTGGATGCATTTCTCTGCAAAATGGCAGACAAAATGTTCCTATAAACTTCTGAATTCATTCTGCTGCTACCATCATGAGTTACATCATCAATAAAGATTAGTGAGACTGTTCCAGAAGCAGCCATACAAGTCCAAGTCCATGAAACTACCTCCACCATGTTTCACAGATGAGCTTGTATGTTTTGTATCATGAGCAGATCTTTTCTTTCTCCACACTTTGGCCTTTCCATCACTTTGGTAGAGGTTAATCTTGGTTTCAGAACTTTTCTGGCTCATCTCTGTATTTCTTTGCGAATTCCAATCTGGCTTTCTGATTCTAACTGCTGATGAGTGGTTTGTATCTTGTAGTATGGCCTCTATATTTCTGCTCTCTGAGTCTTTGAATGGTGGATTTTGATACCTTCACCCCTGCCCTGTGGAGGTTGTTGGTGATGTCGCTGACTGTTGTTTTGGGGTTTTTCTTCACAGCTGTCAATGTTTCCGTCATCAGCTGTTGTCGTTTTCCATGGCTGAGCCATTCGTTGTCTGTTGCTTAGTACACCAGTGGTGCCTTTCTTTTCCAGGACATTACAAATAGTTTTATTGGCTATGCCCAATGTTTACACAATGCCTTTGATCTTTCTTTTTACCTCAGCTTCAAAATGACTTGATTTTCTCCCACAGACAGATCTTTGATCTTCATGTTTGCTTATCCTTTTTAACAACAAATGCAGTATTAAAACTGCATTTGTTTCAGGTGTGGTTAATACAACAAATGCAGCAGGTAAAACTGAAGGCTAAAACCAAGAGCAGGGTTCATGCAAGGTGTTTGAAGTGCTTAGATTTGGCTTTTTGACATTTATGTACTAGAAAAGCTTGAAATAGACATTTTTTAATCTTGTCGTGCTTAAACAGTGCTTGAATTATAAAATGTGAATACACGTGCATCTCAAGAAAATTTAATATCGTTAATTTTGTCCGTAATTTAATTCAAAAAGTGGAACTTTCATATATTCTAGATTCATTACACATAACGTGAACTATTTCAAGCCTTTTTGTTTTGTTTTAATTTTGATGATTAAAACTTACAGCTCATGGAAATCAAAAATCCAGTATCTCAAAATATTAGAATAAAGAATTTATAATGCAGAAAAATCAATCATCTGAAAAGTATGTTACTTTACTTGGTCGGGACTCCTTTTGCACAAATTACTGCATCAATGCAGCGTGACATGGAGGCAATCAGCCTGTGGCACTGCTGAGGTGTTCTGGAAGCCCAGGTTGCTTTGATAGCGGCCTTCAGCTCGTCTGTATTGTTGGGTCTGGTGTCTCTCAGATTCTCTGTGGGGTTCAGGTCAGGTGAGTTGGCTGGCCAATCAAGCATAGTAACACCATGGTCAGCAAACCAGTTACTAGTAGTTTTGGCACTGTGGCCAGGTGCCAAGTCCTGCTGGAAAAGGAAATCAGCATCTTCATAAAGCTTGTCAGCAGATGGAAGCATGAAGTGCTTTAAAATCCCCGGGTAGACTCTGCATTGACTCTCAACTTGAGAAAACACAGTGGACAAACACCAGCAGATGACATGGCACCCCAAATCATCACTGACTGTGGAAACTTCACACTGGACTTCAAGCAACTTGGATTCTGTGCTTCACCACTCTTCCTCCAGACTCTGGGACCTTGATTTCCAAATGAAATGTAAAATTTACTTTCATCTTCCGCATGATTGTGGTTGTGTGTACTGAACCAGACTGAGAGATTAAAGGCTCAGGAAACCTTTGCAGGTGTTTTTAGTTTAGTTGATTCAAGCACTTCTCAGGTCGACATTTCTGTATTATAAATTCTTTATTCAAATATTTTGAGATACAGGATTTTGCTTCAAGATTAAAACAAAAAAAGGCTTGAAATATTTAAATTTGTGTGTAATGAATCTAGAATATATGAAAGTTTCACTTTTTGACTTAAATTATGGAAAAAAACCCTCTTTTACACAATATTCAAAAATTTTTTAGATGCACCTGTAAATATTAATTCCCCCCTCCTCACTATTCACTTGCTCATTTTGACAGAGACCACTTTTCAGACTCCTTTAGCTACTTTTTTCCTCAAAAACACACAGCAACAAATCTAGCACTCTAATTTTGGGCAAACCTTAGCTGCTTTCCAAGAAGAGAGTGGCCATTAATGCTGCATGAGTGCGAGGTCCTGCTTTCCTGCTGCAGACACCCCTCTCTCTGCAGCTACTCTGTTCAGTGAGGAGCAGAGAGGAGCAGCACCTTCATTCGTTTCTAACTTTCTCTCTGAGTTATCATTAAAATATAGATGAAATCACAGCACAACTGCTGTCTTTAACTTATGTGTGTGGTGATTTTGTCAGTCGACGTTGCGGTTATAAATCAGGATTTTAACAGTGCTGAGCAGCAACTTAGAAATGGCTTTGAAGTGACTGCTGGTTAACATGTAGTCTTAATGGGCCGTGTTACAGTCACTATTTCATACTCGTTCCGTTGTCTGACATCAGAAACAGAAAAATATGTAAATAAGAACAGCTTTATTGGGAATTCGGCTGTATTAAAATACAGTATGTGAGCACAGGGAGTAGGAAAGAAGCAAACAGATGTAAAGAGCTGACACTAGGCAGAATGCAAATATGATGCGATTATGTATTGAATATTCTAATTAGAGCATGACATCACCTAGCGACATTTAGCAACCTTCCATTGAAAGTTGTTGGCAACAGTGCTCCTGTCACACACCTGGAGTATATTGACGTTATGGTGAAGACAAAGCATTGCCTGGGAAATGCAAATTTAGTCCTGCATGGCTGGAAAAGGTGCCATATATAAATTGGTTTGTTTAATTATTATTATTTAAAAAAATTGTAATTTAAAAAGAATAATTAAAGAATATGCTTGAATGACATATCTTGTACAGCCCTTGAAAACAAAAAAAATAGTGCTTGAAAAGTCCTTGAAAGTCCTGGAATTTCATTATGAAGCAACTGTACAAACTCTGCAACAGTAGATTTTCAGTGCTATTTATTGTTTCAACAATCAATCTAACAGGATAAGAAACAACTGTCAGTGACATGTTCCAATATCTTTGCTGTTTTGAGTGGTCTGATGCTAAATGTGCGATATTCTATGTTGTTTAAACAAATATACATATAAATACCGGGAAATAAAAGCTGAAGTTCTAAACTCGTCTCATTTGCATCTTTTGATCTCAAACCCAAATGTCTTCAGTCTGAAGCAAAAAAAAATAAAATAAATAATTGGCCTTGCCATTCCAATAGTTTCTGAGGGGACTGTATATATGATCAGATAAAATAAAGAATTCTACATCCCTGGATGCAAATCTTTGACTGTAAAATACAACCAAAAATGAGCTTTATATTTCAATCTGAGTGCATTTAGGTATATACAGTGTGTATTTCGAATTTAGCAGTCAGTAGTCTGCAGCAGTAGCTGAAAATAGGTAGCACTTCCTCTAGCTCCTTAGCTTTAACTAACCCAAATCACACTCTTAGTTATTTAGGTCTTTTTGTGCAATAGTATATAATAACACCCATAGTAATTAGCATGGCAGAAGCAACCAAAGAGATGAAGCCCACAACAGGGCGCTTGGCCAGCACATGACACACAGGTGAGTGTTCAGGTGGGTGGGGACAGGGTTGTGGGGGACTACCGGGGACTGGGAACCCATTATTGTCAATAATTTTTTTGTAGTGGGTTAGAGAAGATTTCACTATGTCCTCCTCCTGCACATGGCCATACATGCCAAAGCCAGGGTCATGCCGATCATTAAATGCGTATGCAAAGTAGCCTTTCAAATTGACTCCATCCAGTGCGTATGCTGGGAAAAAAACAGACAGTTGAGAAGCTATTAATAAGCTCTAATCTGAGCTGAGTTATATTGATATAGCTGGATTGTTAGCAAATAAACAAGATAAGAAATCTACTAAGGAGTATCTAAACAAATATTTTGCCAAAAAATAGATAACATGCCATTGTGAAATATGTCTGTGTGGTTCGCATCAATGTTCACTGGCTCACTCAAGGTCAGTGAACTACCCCTGCACTGTGCTGTGTAATGATTAATTGGCTTTGGTGGTGTTTGCCTTCTGATGTAAACTTAATGTACACAAACAGAACTGAGTGAACCATCACTCATCAAACTAAGCTTCAAAATGTAAAAGCATATATTCTATTTTTATTCATGTTACACCCTAAATACCTAATATTGGCAGATAGAAAAAAAAATAGGAGTGATCTTACCTTTTAAGGCCTCATTGATATAGTTGTACAGATAGTAAACTCGTAGACTGTCTTTGAATTTGGCTATGTCTTCTTGAACCCCATTGGCCATGACATAAATTGGCACACCTTTGTAATGTGAAGCAACCCAGTTGAGGGCTTTGCGTAGGCCCCAAGGAACCACTGGAGAGTTACGCCTTGGAGACATTATCCAGGTTACATCTGAAATCAGCTGTACCTCTAATGTGTCCTTGAACAAGTACTTATCCTCCACTTCATCGTACACCATGGAGGTTGTGAAATGACTGAGGGCAAAGAAGTCATAGGTGCCTCTGACCAGTTGTTGATCTTCTTCACTGAATGTGGGTAAGTGGTAGTTAAACAGGTCTATAGTGTTTCGCTGCTGGAGCCACTGGCGCATCACTGGTGGATAGTCTCCACTGCCGAAGATGGGTTCTGCAAACCAACCCACACGTAGATCCAGAACTCGCTTCGCAGGGGCCATGTCTTCTCGGTTGAAAGAAAATGCAGGTTCAACCCAGTCCATATGCAGCACCAAAGAGGCTTTCCCACCTTGTGACTGGCGAAACTCACTGTCATACACACGCCAGGCTAGAGCATGGGCGCGAAGCAACTGATGGCCGACTGCATAGCCAAGGTTTTCATCATTGGGTTCGTTCAGAGTGATCCACAACTTAACATGATCCCCAAGCCTTTGAAAACACAGCCTAGCATAACCAGCAAAGGCCTGCACTGTCTCTTCACTTTGCCAACCTCTGTTGTTCTCCAGTGGCACAGGTAGACTGGAGAGTTTTCCAGTGTGGTGCCAAAGAGTGACCACTGGGGTGATGTTGGCTCTCCGGAGCTCACTAACAAAGCAGTGGTAATAGCTTAGCAAGGTGTCATTAGCTTCTGATACACGACCTGTAGGAACTATAGAGGACCAGTTGAGGGAGAAGTGGAAATGGGAAACGTGCATGTGTTGGATATCTGATACTTGTTGCCGGATTGCAGCAAAGTCAACACAATGGCGCCTTCTGTGCATGGGGACTTCCACACCCTCCAGCTTTTTCAGTTTTCCATTGTCTGAGATGTTCCAGATGTACACACTTGAGTCAACAAACTGCATTGGTGTAGTCTCCACCTGTTCACATATATACATTGTCAAACTTCTTTAGCATATTCAATGGCATATTATGATATTATATTAAGAATTAAGGACCAGTCAAAGAGGTCCCAATATACAGACAGAAATATACAACTGGAAAAAAAAAACACAAAAAAAAAAACTGTTTAACCTTTATCCTATGATGAAACATTTATATTCTGATTGAATGGTCTCTTCCAAGATGACAATCTCCCCATCCACAGGGAACAAGCACTCAGTGAATGGTTTCATAAGTATGAAAATTATGTAAATAATATGGTATGGCCTTTAAAGAAGCGGTGGGTGATGACAAAAACATGATATCAATATATATAGGTTTGCTCACAAACTGCCAGCAATACAGAAGAAAAATAAAGGAGAAAAATAAAAATCTGTTAATTTTTTTACATTTTGTAGTTTTAAAAATTAAATACAAAAATGAAAAAAATCATCCATGCTAAAAGTACATGCACACATATCAAAATAGCTTCATTCACAACGTTTCTGTTCCATGACCTTCATCAGGCATATACAAACAATCTATTCAACACAATCTCAAACATGACCAATCGCTACAGTGTTCCATCATTACCAATCACAATCAGTGATGTAATACATGATTGTAACTACATCATCATATAAAAGGGTTACATCAAAAATTTTTTACAAATTACATAAACAAATGGTCATAAACAAATAAACATAACTGTATAGCATCACATTAAACAATGCTTCATCATTCATGCCCATGGGTGATAATGTGTGAAGAGTAACAATCCAAAATAACTCACGTCTCTGTGACAGTATTTCTATATCACCCCCTCTCAGTGCCACATTCACTTTTTCAATACCACAAAAGCGTAAGGGGGAAATATCATGATTCAAAGAAAGAAAATGGACCACAACAGAATAAATGACATCCTTACACTTTTGTGGTATTGAAAAAGTGAATGTGGCACTGAGAGGGGGTGATATAGAAATGCTGTCATAGAGACGTGAGTTACTTTGGACTGTTACTCTTCAGACTTTATCACCTATGGGCATGAATGATGAAGCATTGTTTAATGTGATGCTATAGAGTTATGTTTACTTGTTTATGACCATTTTCTATGTAATTTGTAAAAAAAAAAAAAAAATGATGTAGCCCTTTTATATGATGATGTGGTTACAATGATGTATTACGTCGCTGATTGTGATTGGTAATGATGGATCACTGCAGTGATTGGTCATGTGTTGATTTTAAATGAGATTGTGTTGAATAGATTGTTTTTCTATGCCTGATGATGGTCATGGAACCAAAACGTCTTGAATAATGCTATTTTGACGTGTGCAAATACTTTTAGTGTGCGGGATTTTTTTCATTTTTGATTTTCAACTTTGTTTGTGGTCCTTTTTACCTACGCCTCTATCTATCACCTGCAGGTGTGCAAGGTTAACTGTTGATTGAAAGATTAAACACACTGCTTGCACTCTGTTATGGTGGCTTAACAGCTTACTAAGATATTTTATGTATGTTTTTCATTGTGCACTACAAGGCCAAACCTATGTGGACACTCGGTCATCACACCCCTATGTGGACCTTCCTCAAACTAATATCATAAGGTTGGATGCACACAATTCTATAGGATGTCTTCCTACTTTGGAGCATTATGATTTCCCTTCACTGAAACTAACCAGCCTAAACCTGTTCCAGCATGACAATGTCCCTGTGCACAAAGCAAGGTCCATAAAAACATGGTTTACCAGTGTTGACATAGAAGAACTCGAGTGGCCTGCACAGAGCCCTGACTTCAACCCCACTGAACTTCTTTGGAATGAACTGAAATGCTAACTGCACCCCAGGCCTCATCACCTAACACCTAACGCCTGACCTCTTATGGCTGAATGGGCACAGATCCCCACAGCCATGCTTCAAAATCTAGTGAAAAGACTTCCCAGAAGAGTGGAACTATTATAGCAGCAAAGGGGGCAACTCCATGTTACTACCCATGGTTTTGGAAAGGGATGCTCAGCAAGCACATTTGGTTGTGATCGCCAGGTGTCCACATACTTTTGGCATTACAGTGTATTTGTCACCCATCTGTCCATTGTGTACAAGAAATGTATGCATGGTTTGATATGAAGATGAAGTGAAGACATTTTTTTTCAGTATTATGGTGTGAACATTTAATAAGAAAATCTATAACTTACCAAAAAGTTATTTATAAACAACCTGAAATTAGCTATGAATTAATTTATTTCAGATTAAATAAGCATCGTGTTGGAAAGCTAAAAAATTTAACTCTGTATAGGATTGGATAATGCATTTTGTTTAGAGTTTAGGATTTGGCAGTGAATCTAGGTCACAAGCGAACACTCCAGGATCATGAACGGAGACTGGGTTCTCCTTTCCGACCTTTGAATCTTCCTACTCACATAAAGCCATAATGACAAACATGGTCAATAAGGTGATTTTGGCAAACTACATGCTACAAGGGTCTGTATTTGGAGTAAGGACATACTCTAAATACAAATAAAGTTCAACCCGCCTCAATAGTGAGTATATTTACATGCACACTAATGCAAGCAGTTTAGCATTTTACATTTAAGGATACATGAAATTTTATCCAATTTAGGATTTTCAGTGCATACATACTCTTAACCTAGTTTTTTTGTTCATGTGTGTAGGGATAACTGGATCTAACAGGAGAAGAGCTACTCTAGAAGCAGTCATCACCCCAATCTTAACACAGACAGACGGAGTTAGTTAGCTTAATATTGTATACATGTAAACATACTCATGAAGCACTTTCTAAATGCATTAATAAGGGCTTCCCCTTAGTGTCAAACAACTTTTAACACACTTTAGCATCCTCTTTCCATTTGTCATTGATGTAATTATTAAATAAACCAACCCTGCGTCCCAATTCGCATACTATCCGTATTAAATAGTATCGACCAAAAGGTACCTGTTGGTCTACTATTTCTGGTAGATTTTCAAAGTGTGAAAAAAGTGTGGAATCATGGACAGTTTTTCAGCTAAATTGCCCACAGCTCCTTGTGATGGTTTGCTTCATTGAATTCAAGGACACATTTTATAGAGGTGTGAATGAAATGTGGAAAAATAAATCAAGGGAATAATAAATTAAATTAAACAGTACAAATAATAAATGAAGAAAAGCTGAAATGCAACAAGGAGTTTTTGTTTATAGTGACAGTGTTCTCTTCCAGTCAACAAAGTTCTCTTGCTTTACATGACGTGTAAGTATAGCCCAGTACTTGCATACTCTTTTACTACACCCTCAAAAGTATGTACATTTTTCTTCACAAAAAGAGTACATACTTTTAGTATATAATATATGTATGCCAACTGGGACATGGGGCAAATGTTCACTTTAAAGTTACAATCTGCCTTAATAGGTTACATATAATTAACTAGTTCTGAACCCTGATGGGCAAATAGTATCCCATAAATTATGCCTCAGAAGTTTGTCTTTCAGCACGTCACTTGATCCAAGATCAAAGTATACAAAAGTTATGGTTAATGTGTATTTTCTAAAAAGACTTAAGTGGCACATTCACCAAACTCTCTCACAACACAAGAAACTCTAATTACAGTGTGGCAGCCTTAAACTATCTATCTAAACCTTTTCTGAACTTTTAATTCACTTTCATATTTATTCATCATATTGTGCAATACAAATATTAATAAACTGCCTGCTATGTTCAGGAGTAGAAAATTAAGTGCTCTCCTTAAAGAAACACTTCATCTAAATGACCAATAATTGATTAAAATGTGTAACGGGCAATAGAAATAGTTCCTGTAAATAAAAAAGTTTTTAAAATGTCTGCATTTTAGAAATTAAAGTGTAACTGAAAGTGATATAGCCAATAAGAGTTATTTTTTTCTTTAATTAAGGCATGATTGGTGAACTGTTACTTCTAGTTTTAGAAGTGCTTGAACAAATAACATTGTTCTGTACCTGTATGGAGTTTGCAGCCACTCCCCATGTGAAATCACACGGAAAAACACCAACAAGAGGCCTATTCTCGGGGAGTTGAGGAAAGCCATTCTTCTCGATTAATTTACTGTAAAACATGGCTGAGGTCTTTGGCTCTCTCGTCAGGTGATCAGATTTGAAGTCTACGTAGTAAAGACCGCGCCGTATTCCATACTCCCGATACCACTCAAAGCCATCGAGCAATGACCAGGCAGTATATCCAAACACATTCACTTTGTCCAGTCGAATTGCTGAGAAGAGTCAGTAGCAAGAAGAAAGTACATCAGTGTGTGTTCACAGATTAATTAACGTGTGATATTTTAAAAACTCGGTTACATTTTATAGGACTTTATACTGATTATGTATACTAAGACATCGGCTATGGTTGTTCATACACGTCTACTGTTAGCCTGGTATATGATCAAATTCATGGCAAGTGTCATAACTTAAATTTACTTACATATATTAAATGTTTTTTTTTAAATAAACCTGAGGGGAAAAATGTCCAATGTCTTTATAAACAAAAATTAACATTCAGATTTAAAATATTTATTTAGATGGCCAAACTGATAGATGATATCATTTTTGAAGAAAATTCTGGATTGTTTCTGGAGGTTAAAAAAACTATTTTCAATAGCTAGATCTTGTAGTCTGGAATGGATTATATATATATATATATATATATATATATTTTTTCAGTGCATCCGGAAAGTATTCACAGCGCTTCACTTTTCCCACGTTTTGTTATGTTACAACCTTATTCCAAAATGGATTAAATTCATTATTTTCCTCAGAATTCTACAAACAATACCCCATAATGACAACGTGAAAGAAGTTTGTTTGAAATCTTTGCAAATTTATTAAAAATAAAAAAAGCACATGTACATAAGTATTCACAGCCTTTGCAGTGACACTCAAAATTGAGCTCAGGTGCATCCTCTTTCCACTGATCATCCTTGAGATGTTTCTACAACTTGATTGGAGTCCACCTGTGGTAAATTCAGTTGATTGGACATGATTTGGAAACATCTGTCTATATAAGATCCCACAGTTAACAATGCATGTGAGAGCACAAACCAGGCCATGAAGTCCAAAGAATTGTCTGTAGACCTCCGAGACAGGATTGTATCGAGGCACAGATCTGGGGAAGGGTACAGAAACATTTCTGCAGCACTAAAGGTCCCAATGAGTACAGTGCCCTCCATCATCCGTAAATGGAAGAAGTTTGGAACCACCAGGACTCTTCCTAGAGCTGGCTGCCTGGCCAAACTGAGTGATCGGGGGAGAAGGGCCTTAGTCAGGGAGGTCACCAAAAACCTGATGGTCACTCTGACAGAGCTCCAGCATGTCTCTGTGGAGAGAGGAGAACCTTCCAGAAGAACAACCATCTCTGCGGCACTCCACCAATCAGGCCTATATGGTAGAGTGGCCAGACGGAAGCCACTCCTCAGTAAAAGGCACATGACAGTCCACCTGGAGTTTGCTAAAAGGCACCTGAAGGACTCTCAGACCATGATGAAACAAAGATGGAACTCTTTGGCCTGAATGGCAAGCGTCACGTCTGGAGGAAACCAGGCACCACTCATCACCTGGCCAATACCATCCCTACAGTGAAGCATTGTGGTGAAGCATCATGCTGTGGGGATGTTTTTCAGCAGTAGGTACTGGGAGACTAATCAGGATCGAGGAAAACATGAATGCAGCAATGTACAGAGACATCCTTGATGAAGACCTGCTCTAGATCGCTCTGGACCTCAGACTGGGGCGAAGGTTCATCTTCCAACAGGACAACAACCCTAAGCACACGGCCAAGATAACGGAGGAGTGGCTACAGGACAACTCTGTGAATGTCCTTTAGTGGCCCAGCCAGAGCCCAGACTTGAACCCGATTGAACACCTCTGGAGAGATCTGAAAATGGCTGTGCACCGATGCTTCCCATCCAACCTGATGGAGCTTGAGAGGTCCTGCAAAGAAGAATGGGAGAAACTACCCAAAAATTGGTGTGCCAAGATTGTAGCATCATACTCAAAAAGACTTGAGGCTGTAATTGGTGCCAAAGGTGCTTCAACATAGTATTGAGCGAAGGCTGTGAATATTTATGTGCATGTGCTTTTTTTGTTTTTTATTTTTAATAAATTTGCAAAGATTTCAAACAAATTTCTTTCACGTTGTCATTATGGGGTATTGTTTGTAGAATTTTGTGGAAAATAATGAATTTAATCCATTTTGGAATAAGGCTGTAACATAACAAAATGTGGTAAAAAGTTAAGCGCTGTGAATACTTTCCGGGTGCACTGTATATATATGTATATATATATGTATATATATATATATATATATATATATATATATATATATATATATATATATATATATATATATATATATATACACATATATACATATATATATATTCTGCATTTTATAGCCAATAGTATAGAGAGCAAATTACAGTAATTTTCTTTCAGTCAGCTGTAAAGTGACAATCCACACACTCTGCACAAAAGGGTCAGGTAAAAAATTATATAAGATAATATTTGCCAGCCAATCATCATCCAGGAGGAATATGCAAGATAGGTGGCCATGGCTGTTCACGTCTATATACAAAGTACATACTGACTAATGACTGGAGAGAGAATGAGAGAGAGAGGAGAGAGAGAGAGAGAGAGAGAGAGAGAGAGAGAGAGAGAGAGAGAGAGAGAATATTGTAAATGTAAATTTAAAGCAACCTTAGAGCATAGCTGTAATTTACAGCACTTTAGGGTTTTGCTAGCTAGAATGTCAAAACTCTGATGTCCCAAGTCTCTAAATAGCTATTCACTAAAATAGAACTTTGTAATACTAAGATTATGGCTTTGCAAGAATTTGACTGATAAATGTGCTCTAATTGTGGAATATTTTTTACTTCTTTTTTTATTTTTATTTTTTTTACTATTCAGGCAGTAACAGACTGAATCATAGAAATGGGAAATAGAAAAAGTGAAAATTATTTAACTAGGTTGACTAGCTAGACTCAACCACAGCAAATTGAATACTCCCTTTTTTTAAAAACTTTTTTGGAGAGCCATGTTTACGTTATTAAACTAAGTTTCTGCTTCTCTTCACCTACCCTTCAGAGTCTCCACTATGAAACGTTTGAGGTAGTACATGTGCTTGGCATCCTTTGTCTTGGTATTGCCATTGACAAACCAACCACTTTCCACCACAAAGATGGGAGGCTTGTTGTACTCTGAGTGAACCCAGAAGAGAAGCATGCGTAGATCCAGATCCTCAATCTGCCCGAAGCGCAGGCTGTCATTAATCAGCTGGAAACTGAGAGCAGGCCCATGAGACAGGGCAAAGAAATCAGCAGTGCCATTAACATACTGCCTCTCTGCCTCAGTAAATGATGGTAGTCTGTGCGTGAGGTTGTGCTTCATGCACGGTGGATAATCTCCATCTACAAACAGTGGATGAGCAAACCAGCCCAGCACGAAGTCCAGCGAGCACTGACAAGCCCTTCGACTCTCCTGCCTCGTCCTGCTGGGTTTGATCCAGTGGGAAGCCAGAGCTATGGACACTCTCCCTCCCTGACGGGCACGATAGCACTCATCATACACATGCCACGCTGCAGCATGAGCCTGGTGCAGGACAGTCAGAGGCAAAGGGGTCAAAAACAGTTTATCATAATGTTATGGAGTGCATGAGAAAATATCTAATTTATTGACATGACATTGTGATGAAGAAATATACATATGTGCCAGTATGGTTTATACAACCCCAATTCCGAAAAAGTTGGCACAGTTTGGAAAATGCTAATAAAAACAAAGAGGAGTGATTTGAAATGTACTTTGACTTGTATTTAAACAAAAAAACATATAAAGACAAGGTATTTGAGCTTTTACCTAATCAACTGCATAGTTTTTTGAAGGTGAACTTTTATTTTGAAACTGATGCACACAACATGTTCCAAAAAAGTTGGGACAGGGGCAATTTAGGACTAATAGCGATGTGACAAGCTGAAATAAGAAGGTGATGTGAAACACGTGAGACAATCGTCTAATCAAAGTATATAAGGAGCCTCCAAAAAAGGCCTAGTCCTTCAAGAGCAAGGATGGGTCGAGGCTCGCCAATCTGCCAACAGATGCGTCAGCGAATAATCCAACACTTTGAGAACAACATTCCCCAAAGACAAATCGGTAGGATTTTGGGCATTTCACCTTCTACAGTGCACAATATAATTAAAAGATTCATGGAATCCTTTCAAATCTTGGTGCATAAAGGGCATGGCTGGAAATGACCACTTCTGAATGTGTGTGATCTCCGATCCCTCAGATGCCATCATAAATCTGCAATGGATATCCTGACATGCGCTCAGGAATACTTTGGTAAACCTTTGCCAGTCAACACTATTCGCCGCTGCATCCACAGATGCAAGTTAAGGCTTCACTATGCAAAGCAGAAGCCATACATCAACACTGTCCAGAAGCACCGCTGAGTTCTCTGGGGTCGGTGTCATCCGAGATGGACAGCAGTACAGTGGAACTGTGTCTTATGGTTCGAAGAGTCAATATTTAAAATAGTTTTTGGACAAAACATCCAAGCTGTTTTCCCCGTCAATTCCAAAAGCCAGCGTCTGTCATAGTATATGGGGGTGTGTCAGTGCCCATGGCATGGTTAACTTGCACATCTGCGAGGGCATCATTAATGCAGAAAGATATGTACACATTTTGGATCAACATATGCTGCCATCCAGAGCAGGACAACACCAAACCACATTCTTCCCAGATTACAAGTGCACGGTTGCGTAAACAGAGAGATTTCGGGCACTGGCATGACCTGCCTGCAGTCCTGACCTGTCTCGGATTGAGAATGTGTAGAACATTATGAAATGCAAAATAAGGCAATGAAGGCCCTGTACAGTTGCGCAGCTGAAGAAATGCATAATGGATGAATGGGGAAAATTCCACTTGCTAAACTTAACCAACCGGTGTCTTCAGTGTCCAAACAATGAAATGTTATTAAATGAAAAGGTGATGTGAGGCAGTGGTAAACAGTTGACTGTCCCATCTTTTTTGGAATGTGTTGCAGGAATCAGATTTGAAATGAGAGTATATTTTCAAAAATAAACTAAATTCACAAAGTAAAATATCAAATAATGTGTTCATGTGTTTTCAGTATAGTACAGGGTGAATTGAATTTTCAAATCGCTGTTTTTGTATTTTGCATTTTCCATACTATTCCAACTTTTTCGGAATTGGGGTTGTACATTCACTATATAAACCTGTTAAAAAATAGATAACATTTTACCTGATAGATTCATAGAGTTCTAATTGGGTATGAGACAGAATACCAAATAGAATATCTAAATACAAAAAACTGGTGAGACGAATTTGCTCTTCATATCATGTATCACAATATTTCTGTTTAATATTCATTATGAGCTCTAACTCTTCTCACACATTAGGCGGCAGCAGCAGAGGTAGTAGCATACAGAGCACAAACTTTGCAATTGGGAACTTAACTGCCTCAAAGCATGCTTACTTAATAGTCCAAAAAGTTCAGCTAATCAAAAGGAAGCATTATGGTGTACTATATGTGGGTCACAAAACCCATAGCCTCATTTGAGTTGGCCCATATAAACTTATATAATAAAAGAATTATACAGAAACAGCCGGTAATATACTACTGCTAAACATTTTCACGGTGTCCAGAATTCAAACAGATCTGTAGAAGTGTAGCCATCAGAATATAAACAGCCACCATATAAACAGTATGTGCACTCTGGTTTGACCACAGTCTGATAAGTGGGTTCAAATAAACTTATTGAATCGTGGCTTTAGCGTATCATACAATGACATCCAGGGGGTTGTTATTATTTTTCTCTCCACAATGATTGTACAGAAACAACCCTGCTGAAAATGAAAAACAACAGAAACACTCACAGAAATGGTTTCCACTACAAATACCATTAAAACCCTTATTGTTCCAAAATTGGTCCTTAATGGTATCCACTAGACATAACATGCCACCAATAAAAGGCAACAAATTACCAATAGAGACTCAAAGGGACTATTTGGTACCATATGGTATTTTAATTTGATTTATTATTATTATTTTATTTTTAAACATTTTAACAGCTCTTGCATGTGAAAGTATGATCTCACAACTTGTATTAAATCGTGGTCCCTTTGTGCTGTGCATTTCGCATGACTTGACAACAGAAGCTTGCAGTGAGTTGGTGGTTACTGAGAGGATATCAGTACCAGGTCCGTATCGGATATCGGCTCATACGAAGAGTTATGATCATTTATCGTATCAAAAATGTAAAGACTATGTCCAGTGCATCCCTACAGTAATGACAGAACAGCTGAGTAACATGCTGATTTTGTACTGCATTTGTGTATTTCACTGTATTTGTATTACCTTTAAAAGATTATGCCCAACTCTAAAAGGCATATCTGGATCATTTTTAATCCCAGGTGCCACAACTCCCGTCCCATATCCGTGCCAGGCCACGACAAACGGATTGTCCATTGTGATCCAAAACTTCACATTTGAGCCGAAGGTTTGAAAACAAAAATCTGCGTAATCCCTGAACAGGTCCACAAGCACAGGGTCGCTCCAGCCTCCGTACGCGTTCTGCAGGCTCTCCGGTAAATCCCAGTGATACAGAGTCACCACGGGCTCCACTCTGATCCTCTTCAGTCCGAGGATGAGACTCTTGTAATATTCAACTCCCTTTTCGTTGTAAGTACTTCTCGTGCCGTTGGCGAAAATCCGCGGCCACGACAGAGAGAAGCGGTAGTGCGTGGCACCGAGCTGCTGGAGCGCGCGCAGATCTCCCGCCATGTTGTGGTAACTGTCGCTGCCCACATCGCCCGTGACCACCCGACTACCTGCGCGAGTGAAAGTGTCCCAGACCGACTTGCCCTTGCCGTCCTTTTGCCATGCGCCCTCCACTTGATATGCGGCGGTGCCCACGGCCCATATGAAGCCCTCGGGGAACGTGTCGTACAGGAATGCTTTATCCTCCGGATAAGGCAGTTTACTGAACCTGTCCCACGTGCGAATCCCGGCGCCTGGTTCCGCTACAAGCCGCTTCCAAAAAGCGCACGAACCGAGAATCAGGAACAGCCACAGAAAACACATTGCGCTCCGGAGGATGGCCATCTGAATAACACCTGCAGGAATGGTTAAGCGCTCTAACTCTGAGAGTTAATGTTAATACCCGACAGTGCCTCATGTGCGCGTGCTTTTCTACCTCCAGTGAAGCTGTCAATCATTAACCAGACAGTGCAAGCTTAAAGCGGTATCCAAGCGCAGGGAGCGTTCATTGCCCTACACCACATCCCTGCAAGCAGCATTTAAAGAAGGTAATGGAGTAATTACTCTGCCTACCTGCAAACAAACAAGAGCCAGGTCAGCTCATTAACCCTAGCACGACTGCCTAAATAGATATGTCTAATGCATTTTAGACCTTAATGGAGCTTTTACTATGCCACTGTTCTGCGTAAACCAATCCGTCTAATCCGCTCTATCTATCTATCTATCTATCTATCTATCTATGCATTTAAACTTCTGTAGAGAAGCCATGTACAAAAAACAACACGAATAGCTTAAAATACATTTAAGATTATGTTTTTTTAAAAAAGTGGAAAAGGCTATACATGTTGCGTTTTGCGTTTAAAACTGCCAACAGAGGTTAAAATACTGGTAACTTCTGAGGAGTTGTGAGTTCCAGATCCATATTTCCACTTTTTTAAACTGTAAATAAATTGTGCATATAACAATTTTACACACGACCTGGTTTTAGCTTGATCCCTTTCCCAAATAATAATAATAATAATAATAATAATAATAATAATAATAATAATAATAATAAAGGGTTACTGCTTGTTTTTGCGCACAATCAAATGCTTTTGCTGAATTAATGCAGCTGAAGATGTACAGTATGATCGAAACAATGTTTTAATGTGAAATTATGAAAAATATGAAAAAGACAATGGCTAGAATAAAGGCAGAATTGAACATTTTCATAGAAAGTGCAGACCACTGCTTGCTCTCAACAACTGAAATAGCACTGAATTCATTCATTTATCTTCATTAACTGTTTATCCTGGTCAGGGTTGTGGTTAACCCTGGGTGAATTATTATAACTGAAAGCTTCTTCGTCACAAGCTTGTGTTCACAGGCCAAATAAAACAGGGAAGATCAAGTGTGTCATAACTTTTCCATAACCTGTTCCCAGTCATGATTTTATTAGATAGCTGAAGTGGAAAAGCCTATGTTATGAGGGCAGTAAGTTCATCTGACATTAGCATAAGCATCTGTAATGTGGACACCTGGAAGATGAGCATGTATAATCTAATAGAGCTAGTACACTGATTATTATTAGTAAAGATTGTCTACAGGCTTGTCCACACACTGCAATACAGATCTTACAGTACATTCTTTCTAACGATTCTATGCCATTGTGTCATTAAGGAAATAATTTGATGAGATTTTCTGATTAAGGTATCAATACAATGTCTACTCACAATCTCTTCTTAATGTAACAAATGTATTTCAGGTGAGCAGGCATGGCTCCTGGACTGCTGATCTTACCGCTGCCGATATCCAAAACTTCATACAATTCAAATAATGTCATAAATGACCAGCTATTTAGATGTTTATTGGAATCAGGATCATGTATTGGAGATCACATGATGTGTGTTTGTGGTGGTGGCTCAGTGGTTAAGGCTCTGGGGTACTAATCAGAAGGTTGTGAAATCTCAGCACTGGCCAAGCTGTTAATCCCTTGAGCAAATGTGTCATTTTGGATAAGATGAGTACATGTAAATCATAACTGCTTTACGTCTCAGAGAGACAAAGCTAGGATATAGATTAAAAAAAGTACACAAAGAAGGAGAGAGAGAGAGAGAGAGAGAGAGAGAGAGCATTTTATAGACGTCTCAGAATATTGCGAATGACTCTAAACAGCTCTTCACCAAAATAGTACATTATAATACTAAGATTATGGCTTTGCAAGATTTTGACTGAGCAGTCTCCTCTAATTGTGGATCAATTTTTCCTTATTTTGTTCCCAGTTGGAAACCAGCTATAACCATTCCCAAATTACATACATATTTTCGGTATAGCTAATGTCTATGGGCAATCTTGGTGATCCATTCATTCATTCATCAAGTTTAAAGTTGGTCAGACAATATGATTCATTGCAGATTTGATTCATCTTGTTTCATTGATTATTCGCTTCCTTGAATAGAAGACTAAAGGATCTTTTTTTTTTTTAGGTATTGTTTAACAGTTTCTGTGCCCAGCAGGAGAAGGAAACATATTGTCTTTTTATGTTGAAGCTACATACATTTTACTTCTCACCTAATGACCTCACAATATTTATCAAGGTTAAAAGTAATAAGATGTGCAGCCTGGTTTTGGGGACACAACATATAGCTGTTTCTCAATATGCCTTTATGCATGTTCTTGTGTCACTGTGTAAATTTCATTTCTACTGCTAAATTGCAATTACAATAATGAAGATACAGACCCCTCTGAAACTACTGGAACGTTAAGGCCAATTCATTTGTTAATACTATACACCAAAGACAGTTGGGTTTGAGATCAAAAGATGGATATGAAAGAAGAGTTTAGGATTTCAGCTTTTATGTACTGGTATTTACATCTAAATGTGTTAAACATCATAAAAATAGAACCTTTGTGTCAGACCACCAAACTTTTTGATGAGCAAAAGTATAGGAACGGATAGTCTTGAAGTAAATTAAAGTAAATAACACTTAATATTTGGTTGCATATCTCATACTTGCAATGCATCAAACCGGTGACTCACTGACATCACAAAACTGTTGGATTCTTCATTTGTGATGCTTTTCCAGGCTTTTACAACAGCCTCTTTCAGTTGTTGTTTGTTTTTTGGGGGGGGGGGGGGGCGGGGTTCCTCTCTTCAGTCTCCTCTTCAGGAGGTGAAATGCTGCTCAACTAGCTTAAGGTTTGGTGCTTGACTTGGTCGATCTAAAACCTTCCACTTTTTCCCCCTGATAAAGTCCTTTGTTGTGTTGGCAGGGTGTCTTGGATTATTGTCATGCTGCATGATGAAGTTCCTCCCGATTCATTTGGATGCATTTCTCTGTAAAGTGGCAGACAAAATGTTCATATAAACTTCTGATATTCATGGTGCTGCTACCATCATGAGTTACATCATCAATAAAGATTAGTGAGATTGTTCCAGAAGCAGTCATGCAAGCCAAAGCCATGACACTACCTCCACCATGTTTCACAGATGAGCTTGTATGTTTTGTATCATGAGCAGCTCTTTTCTTTCTCCAAACTTTGGCCTTTACATCACTTTGATAGAGGTTAATCTTGGTTTCAGAACTTTTGTGGCTCTTTGTATTTCTTTGCAAGTTCCAATCTGGCTTTCTGATTCTTACTGCTGATGAGTGGTTTGCATCTTGTAGTATGGCCTCTATATTTCTGCTCTTCTTCGAAAGATTGATTGTGATACCTTCACCCCTGCTGAAAGAAGGTTGTTGGTGATGTCACTGTTGTTTTGGGGTTTTTCTTCACAGCTCTCACAATGCTTCTGTCATCAGTGGTTTCTTTATTTTTCAGGACATTCCAAATTGTTTTATTGGCTATGCCCAATATTTGTTCAATTCCTCTGATTGATTTACCCTCTTTTCTCAGCTTCAAAATGGCTTGCATTTCTTCTATAGACAGCGCTCTGATCTTCACGATGGCTTAGCCTTTTTGACATCAAATGCAATCTTCACAGGTGAAACTGAAGGCTAAAACCAAGAGTAGATGTTCAAAGCTATTTATTGTTTAAACAGTCAATCTAACAGGACACACCTGGGTAACAAGAAACACCTGTCAGTCACATGTTCCAATATTTTTGCTTGCCTACAAAGTGGGTGGTCTGATACAAAATGTGCCATGTTTTGTCATTTAACACATCTACATAGAAATACCAGAAAATTAAAGCTGAAATTCTAAACTCTCTTCTCATGTTGTTGTTTTTTTTCTCAAACCCTAATGCCTTTAGTCTACAGCAAAAAAAAAAAGAAAAAGAAAAAGAAAAAAGAATTGGTCTTGCTGTTCCAATAGTTGCAGAAGGGACTGTATAAGTTAGCTACCTATGTCATGGCTCATGATCCTAAGATGCTAAGCATGAAAGGCCAGCCATCCTGTTACTGAAGTATGGGCAGAAGTCTTTAGCATCACTGTGCGCACGCAGAAGGGCTCCTTTGGCTTCACTATACTGACATGCTCTGTAACCACATTTAAATTTACATACAAAGCTAAAGCAGTTAAAGATCTTAAAAGCTACCTTTTTACCACACTTTTAGTTACAGACCTGAGTGGGATTGGTTCTCTTCTACTGTAGTGAATATTTTATGCTGAAATTGCAGTAACAACAACAGCAGCAACAACAGCAGATTATAGTGAGTAGCTTTGCAACAAACTAGCCGGCTAACGTTAGTGATAGCTGATGAGTACCTTCTCAAAACAGCGATTCATATGATCAGTGTTATAGATTTATCCAAGTACTGTGTCTGTACAGATTTATCCCAGTACTGATCTAAAGCCAATACTGCTACTGAATAATTTAAAAGTAGAGAAGGGGGATTTTATACTGTTGAAAGTGTGTGCACTCATGTAGATTTGATGTCAAAGTATTCAGTGTTTTTTTTACCGGTTGTTGGTGGGGAATTACAAGTTGCAACTTCTCCTTGAATACAGCATTAGGGTGTCCATTAGTAAGGTTGGGCACTGATGTTCGGCCTGGGGTGTATTCAGTGTTCCAGTTCATCGTAAAGGTGTTCAGTGGGGTCGAGGTCAGGGCTCTGTGAAGGCCACTCGAGTTCTTAGTTACAATGAAGGGAAATCTTAAAGCTACAACATACAAAGACATCCTATACAATTGTGTGCTTCAAACTTTAATTTTATGGCAGTTTGGGGAAGACCCACATATGGGTATATAGACTTTGGTATTAACTCAAGAAATCCACACATATAAAGAAATCCAAAGTCCATAAATTAAGTTATGTGTAATAAAGAGGAATGACACAGGAACAAAGTATTGAACACACTAACTGAAATTTATTTAATACTTAGTGGAAAAGCCTTTGTTTGTAATGATAACTTCAAGACGCTTCCTGTATGAAGAAATTAATTGGCCACAGTATTGAACTGTGATTTTGGCCCATTCTTCTAGACAATGTCTTTAAATCTTGTTCAATTGGATTCAAGTCAGGTGATTGACTGGGCCATTCGAATGCCTTAATTTTTTTTCTCTGGAACCAATTGAGAGTTTCCTTAGGTTTGAGTTAATACTGATGTCTGGAGAAAAGTTCATGTGAATAGCCTCATTGAAAATATATTTACTGAAAAAATGTCGACACATTCAATACTTATTTCCCCCACTGTATATATATATATATACATCATATATATCATATTATATCACATCACAACATGGCTCAGATGACTTGCACAACTGATTGTATGTGCAGTGTATGTTTGTTTAGGCGCACATGAAAATTAGAAATTGGCTGAAAACCTTTATTTGTGAATCCACTTGCTCAATACACTTGCTCGGTTGGTGGAAAAAGAGTATTTTTTTCAATATAGTATTTCTTAGAAATATTAAAGCACTAAAATAAATGCATGTTTGACAATATAGGAAAGTCAAAGGATTTAATTTGGCTATTGGATATTGGTTGGCTATAAAACAGATAACATCTTTACTGCTACATTTACTGTTTGCCTGTGTTAATGAAAGCATCACAGAAAATCATGTTTTATAACTGTTCCATTGCCTGTCTAGGATGAGGTAAGATTCAGACCTACCATGGTGTAAATGCCAACCTGCTAGATCTTAAGGTTATATTTTAAGGCATATATTTTGAAAGCTGTATCCATAAGATTATGCAAAGCATGAAAAGTCACATCAGCTGATTATAATTAACTGAATATTATAGTGTTTTCACTAAAAAGCTAAAGTGTTCTTTAAACATTATAAAACTCTCGCATCTGGGTTGTTATACTATTTGTGCCTACCAACTTTTTTTTTTTTTTGGAAGCGTGCATGCATATATGGGTTCATAAAGGGAGGCTCTTAAAGGACTCTAGTACGAGGGTGAGATCCCACACCGAGTTCCTGGGGGAGTGTGACATATAAAGGCACATTGCTCCCTTCAGAAAAACTGCCACAAGTTTTTGAGCTCCCAGTGAAGCACCATCCACGGTGCTGTGATGCACTGCAATGGTCATCGCATACAATTTCAACGTATATGGGGGTCTTAAATTGTCTAGCAGTTTCTGTAGGAAGGCTAGTGCACACCATTTGTGGAACAATTACCACCTGAGAGCATACTTGGATTCAGCATTGTCTCTTGGACTGCTGTAACTATATTTCTGGTAACCCAAACATGCATTTGTGTTTAGAATCTACATTTGGAACCAACATGTGTTATCTGTGTACACTTCATGTATGTAACAACAGTGTAGTGAGGGGAGGCATTTGAAATTACATTTGGGACCAAATTATGTTACCTGTGTAGGTTTCATGGCTATATAAACAATATATCCATATTTAAATATGGAAGCATTCCTTGGCAGCTGGTCTACATTAAAATGCATCCAAATGTATTCTGGAATCCTGTTAGCCAGACAGATGGCTAACTGCTAAACTTTCAGGCATGACATTGTCACACACTCAGAACAAAAAGTACAAGAAGTGCTCTCTCTAAGTATACTGAAGGCTTGACATCAGACATAGCTCAGCTAATTGCAAACTTTATGGCAGAAGGATCACACTTTTGGCTCACACCTTTCAGAGGAGCTCTCCTGATAGTTCAAGGTCTGAGTCACCCTCTTGCTGCTCTACCAAGGAGCACAAGGATGGTATGTCCATGACTGTGTCCATGACAATGACTGCCTTACTTTGGCAATCCAATCAGTCAAGTCAGCTTCTTTGTTGTGGACTGCAACATGCTCATAAATACTTAACCAATCAGCCAATCACTAAGCTTTCTGTGTTTGACTGGTAATAGTGACAGCTTTAATTTCAAAGACTATTTCATGTTGCATAATAAATAATGTAATACATATTTTGTGCAACATTACATCCATCCTTTTTCTGTACCGCTTATCCTACACAGGGTCTTGAGGAGCCTGAAGCCTATCCCAGGGGACTTGGGGCACAGGGTGGGGGACACCCTGGATGGGGTGCCAACCCATTGCAGGGCACAATCGCACACACCAGACCATTTAGAAATGCCAATCAGCCTACAATGCATGTCTTTGGACTGGGGAAGGAAACCAGAGTACCCAGAGGAAACCCCTAAGCATGATTCCTGTGCATACAGGGCAGAGGCAGGAATTGAACCCTCAACCCTGGAGGTGTGAGGCAAATGTGCTAACCACCAGGCCACTGTGCCCCCACATAATAAATAATGAAATATATATTTTGTGCAACATTACATTATGCTAATAATAATATACTGTTACATTACACATATTAATTAATTAATTAATTTAATAGTTAGAAACATTCCTCAATAATTATGCTCATTACATACAAAAACATAATAAATGTGAGATTCCCTTCTTTGATTTGATACAAAAGTTCACTTTCTCAGTTTTAATCATATTCTTTTCCGCACGTGATGTAAACATATCACTCCAATTTTAAAAGACTTACAGTACAAAAAGAGCATCCACTACTCTGTGCTTGCTTGAACTGTTCAGAGATTTAAAACGGAAATGTATCTTTTCTCTGACACGCTTTTGATACAGAAGACTGAAAAGGCTATAGGACGCACTGAATAGCCAGGTGTCTCAATATTGATTCCTCAATTTTATCCCCTCTGTAATCATTCCTGTCCCAGCACAAAACAAAGTTAAAAACAAATGGCTGAAGATAAAACGTTGGCTTATATACCCCATGAAGTGCACTATAAATTCAACGGGGAGACATTTGGAATTGAGCCCATGTTATTACTCTGGCTCATTACGCGCCTCACACCTGCTACCAATCTCCTCATCAGCTCATCAGTGTCACAGGCCAATTCAGTGTGCACTTTCACACTGAGACAAGCAATAAATAAGCATGCTGGGGCCACGCTAGACATACATATATCGCGATGGAAGCCTTAACCTTTTCTACATATAACTTTGGCGGCTATCCTGGCTATTTTCCTTTATATAATGGGAACCCCAAATTCAAACCCCAGAGCTGGAACAAAAAGGGCAATTATGGTGTCATGCCCGAGATTCCTGACTATTTTGAAATATACAAGCGTGCTCAGTTGAAAGCTATCTTGTCTCAGGTGAACCCGAATTTAACTCCTCGCCTGCGCAAGGCCAACACCAAAGAGTTCGGGGTTCAGGTGAACCCGAAAGTGAACGCTACAGTGCAGTGCTCTCTCGGACCCAAAACGCTGTTTTATCGCGAGGACAAGTGGGACTCCCCGAAAAGCAGCAGTCCGCTGAGGAACACCCTTCCCAGCACCCCGGTGAACAATGTGCGCTTCTCCCGCCCCGTTGCGATTTACTCGCCGGTGTTTGATCGCAGGTTTTTCTCAGTGCCAGCCCGCGCAGATGAACTGGACAAGGATGCAAAGCTGGCCAGATCTGAGGAGGAAAACTGCGCAGCGGAAGTGGAGACGCGCGAGACCGAGGCTGAAGATACCTGGGGGAAAGAGCGTCAGTGCACTGCTTTCCACAGTCACGCGCCTACAAGGTTTAACTTCCAGGTTGGCTGAAATGTTTTGGTTTTAATTCACTCTAAAATGCTTTGAGTACTCTAATGTGTGGTTTTCTTTTTTTTTTTTTTTTTTTTTGTCCTCTATAGTTTCTGGAGCAGAAATATGGCTACTACCACTGCAGCAAGTGCAATATCCGCTGGGAGAGCGCGTACGTCTGGTGCATCTCTGGAACTTGCAAGGTAGCCGAACATGCTAGTTGGTCACTAGATCGGAAACGTACTGCATTTCAATTGCCAACACTCGACCAGGGTTTAGCAAGTGTGAAGCCTCGGTATACATAGGCTTGGATATTTCAGATGACTAACGATTATAAACCGCTCTCAGAGGAGGGATGGGACGGGGAGAGAAGTCATGTCTCACCAGTAGGATCACTTGTGGCATCACTACTCGGAGCACATGCATGCAAAAGCATGTTGCAAAGGACACTGCATTTTTGGTTCACTTGATGTCCAATACCACGTTGTCCACTCTGTACAACCTGTTCTGTACACTTCATGTTTGAAGTTATGGGAAAAGGGTACTTGTATGCTGTCAAGTTTTCTTTGCCCAATTGGCATTTTGCCCACACTTGTCATGTGGGGCTCTAACTGAGATTTAAAGGTAAATTAGTGTGGGCTTATTTATAAACTAGTATTCCATTTTATATAATCTCTGTTTATACATGACCAGCATGTGTAACTTTACCATGTAGCCCACGGGATACTGAACTTTGGTGTTACATCACACTTAATTTAAAAAAACACCTAACTGCATTGCTAGATCACAATAGAACATGTCATTATTGAATCAGTAGTGCTTGAAGTCCTTGCCCCCCCCCCCCCCCCTTTATTTTTCATTTTTTTAAATGCATAGATAAATGGGCAGAACCTGTTGCAGTGTAACAGCTGTGAACTACAACTAACTTCCTCATCGCCAGTCCTGAATAAACAGTTTCCTCATTCTGGTCCTGGGTTTCCTTCTAACACACCCACTTCAACTGGGGAATGGCTGTTTAATTGGCTGTTAAATTGAAGCAGGGGATACTCCAGGACAACATTTGGGAACCAGTGCGGCAGCACATGAAGGAATGCTGCTACATACCACAGTGCACAGGGAGAAAAGAATTCTGTACTCTAACACTCACAGTGCAGCATGCCTTACATAACGACTACCCTTGATACATTTTTGAAATGCAGCTGGGTGTGACTCCAGTCTTGCCGAGCATGAAGTTTTTGCATGTTGGCATGGAGTCTGTTTCTGGCCTTACAGTAACTTCTCACTTTTGTAAAATGGATAACCATGTAACACCATGTTCTACCAGGTTTACTTCAAGCAGCACTGCAGAAAGTGCCAGGCTGGACTAAACCCATACAGAGTGGAATCAATTCAGTGTCAGGTTGGGTACCACCTGTTTTTAATAAGCTTTCCTTTGATTATATGCTTAAAATTATAGCAGGAGGAAAAGGTAATGCTGAATCCCCTGCTCAACATATAGCTCAATGTATCTACTGTGGCTGCTTTTTTGTTAGTTCCTGTATCTTAAAATTCCAATGATGCTATCAGCACAAGCACACTAGCAGCTTTCCTATTGGTCACATTTTATTTTGTGCTCAGGTATGTGCACGGACACGCTGCTGCTGTGAGCGGAAGCAGAGGCACATTGACATTCGTCGTCCTCACCGCCAGGACTTGTGTGGCCGCTGCAAGGGCAAGAGGCTGTCCTGCGACACCACTTACAGCTTCAAATACATTGTCTGACTGTCTAACCAATCTTTTATATTGATGCCGATGAACTAATTTTTGTAGTGTATATATTAAGCTCAATAAAAGGTACTGCAGCATTATCATGTCTTCTCTCAATCTTAAACGTTTGCAGACATTCTATAAACCCAAACAAGATGTTGAAACTCAACACTATAGTGTAGAAGGGCATGTAGTTTATGTTGGGCACAAGTTTGTCTGGATTTGTCTTCCATTCTGTCCCCTGAGAATATTTTAACTATTATTCCAAATGTCACTAGGCTACGGTGCACGAGTGTTTTTGGTGTCAAATCCTGGGTCTTCTGTTTTAGCAAACATTGAAGATACGACCACATCACTGCAATCTTATCCACACTGCATTGGCTCCCAGTTAAATCTCGCATTGATAATAAAATACTTTTATTAACTCATAAAGCACTAAACGGTCTCACACCATAGTATATAATTGACCTTTTGGTTTTCTATGATCTACCACACCTACTTGGATCAAAAGATGCAGGGTATTTGATGGTACCTAGAAGCTACAGCAGGGGGAAGAGCTTTTGCTTATAGAGCCCCACTGTTATGGCTGCTTCTATGGCCATACAGAATTCATAGTCAATAATGAACTTTTTCACATTATCTGTTATCCAGATGAGGATGGGTTCCCTTCTGAGTCTGGTTCCTCTCAAGGTTTCTTCCTCTTAAAACATCTTAGGGAGTTTTTCCTTGCCACTGTCGGCACTCAGTGGCTTGCTCAGTTGGGATAAATTCTCACCTTTAATATCTGTATACCGTGTTGATATTTCTGTAAAGCTGCTTTGAGACAATGTCTATTGTAAAAAGCGCTATACAAATAAAATTGAATTGAATTCAAACAGCCATACACCACGAGTGCAACAGAAAAGTGTTTGTCCTATTGTTTGGTTTGAACTGGGTACAATTCCTGATGTATCAGCCATCTGTGGCAGGCAGTCTAGACGCCAATATTTAGTTTGAGTTTTTGAGGTTAGGTTCGAGTATATGCCTACCTTTTTGACAATGTATGTACTTCAATGCATGTATTTCAATTTAAAGGTCATGAAATCACAAGTCATTATTCTGTGGTGAATAATGAAAGGTCCTCTAAAATGTTCTCAAAGGAGCCTTAGATTAGTTGTGTGTTCTTAACTCCCTAAAAGGCTTGTAGTTTGGAACCATTTCTGATATGAAACTGTGTAGGGTTCTACGCAGAACCTAGGAGCAACAGATTATATATTTAATTGTTCAAACGTGCACAAACTGAGAATGAGAAGATTAATATATTGAGAAGAGACTGGACTAGTACCTGTGTAGCCTGTTTGGTGAGATCGGGTGTGATTTTCTTGATGTTATACAGAATGACCCTACAGGAACATGCAGTTGTTGAAATTTGGTCTGTGAAGGTCAAGTTGTCATCAAAAGTCACCCCAAGGTTCCTGGTTGCAGCAGCAGTTTGAAAAGATGCAATTGGTTAGCAGTGCGTGATTCAGAGGAAGCATGTGTTCACCTTCCCTAGTTGGTAACTGGGTAGGGGAGCGGTGGCTGGGAATTGGCAGACAAAAAAATAGTTTGTGTATGCTTTGGCCAAATAATGCCAGTGAGTTCATATTTGTCACATGAATGGCCAAAGATATCAAATCTGCTAACTCTGAGAATACAAGCATATATACTCTCTGAGCTTTGTTTTGTTTCTTATTTGCTCTGGAGGTTGCCAAACACTGGCCACACTGTACAGTATGTTGACTGTACTATACATTCAGGCTCCGAAGAGCCCCTGCACCTTCCAACACCTCAGGCATGATTCTGCAGGCATAACTGGATGACATCAACTTTCACTTTGAGAGCTGAGCACTACATCTGGTCAACCTCTGGGGGGTACTGGAGAGACTTTAATGAACTGAAGATGTGTAAAGGGCTTTGCTTACAGCCAATTTGAAGAAATGTCACTTGGGACTCTCAGAAACACAATATTTGGGATATATGGTTGTGTTTGCCCCCTGAAGCCCCAGGAAAAAGTACTGATAATCAGGATGTTTCTGCAACCAATGATATAAAATCAGGTACTGTATGTGTGTGCATTTTTGGATTGGCTGGTTACTTCAGACAGTTTAAAAAATGTTATTCTCCCTAGTTGCCCTCTTTTTTTATGTATCATTAAAAAAGGGCCAACCAGAGAATGTGAGGCTCTGAGGATCTGAAATATGTAACATCAGAGCCTGTGCTTATGAATCTGCACTTCATCTGACTTTGAATTCGGAATATCATATACTGTATATTTGTAGACAACTTTCTAATGTCAGTAATTTTCCTACATGAAATATTCAAGCAATTGATGATTTCTGGTGGTTAGTGCTGCTCTATGTATGGTCATGCTGATTGACTACTAAAAGCCTGCTGCTAACACTAGTCTTACTGTTGAATATAGCATGGACTGTATTGGTTATGTTGCATTTAATTTTGAAACATATTTGTAAATGTCAGAGACTTAAAAAAAACATGTGACTGTGACAGGTAAATTGAGACTAAATATATGTACGCACTTACAGTGCTATGAAAAAGTATTTGCCACTATCCTGATTTCTTCTGGTTTTCTGTACATCTCATACTAAATTGTTTAAGGAATTAAAACAAAATCTAAGATAAAACAAAGGCAACATGCGTAAACACAAAATACAGTTTTTAAATGATAGTTATTTATTGAAGCAAAAAAAAAAAAAAGTTACCCAATACCTGTGTGAAAATGTATTTGACCCTGTAGTTACTAATTCCCCAAATCTACGAAACTGCATTCATAATGGGGTTCAGCTGGACTAAACGCAGCCAGGCCTGATTACTGCAAACCCTGTTCATTCAAATCAGCACTTAAACAGAACTTTTTCAACTGCATGAAGTTGGTTAAAAGGTCTTACCCAGTAACACACTATGCCAAAACTGAAAGAAATTCTAGAAATGATTAGGAAGAAGGTGATTGAAATACATCAGTCTCTGAAGGGTTACAATGCTATTTCAAAGGCCCTGTGACTCCAAAGGACCACCATTATCTCCAAATGGAAAAACTCGGCACAGTGGTGAACCTTCCCAGAAGTCGCCGACCTTCCAAAATTCCTGCAAGCGCTCAGCAACGTCTCATCCAGCAAGTCACAAAAGAGCCAAGGACAACATCTAAGAACCTACAGGTCTCTCCTGCATCAGTAAAGGTCACTGTTCATGACTCCACTATCAGAAAGACACTGGGCAAAAATGGCATCCATGGAAGAGTGGTGAGGCAAAATTCACTGCAAACCCAGAAGAACAACTTGATGATCCTCAAATCTTTGGGAGAATGTTCTGTGAATTAAGGAGTCAAAAGTGGAACTGTTTGGAAGACAGGGGTCCCGTTTCATCTGGTGTAAACCAAACACTGAATTCCACAAAAAGAACATCATAGCTATGATCAAGCATGATGGTGGGAGTGTGATGGTGTGTGGATGCATTGCTGCTTCAGGTTCTGGGCAACTTGCAGTAATTGAGGAAAACAGGAATTCTGCTCTCTACCTTAAAATCCTAAAGGAGAATGTCTGGTTTTCAGTCCATAAGTTGAAACTCAAGCGCAACTGGATTATGCAGCAAGACAATGATCCAAAGAATAGGAGTAAATCCTAGTCCTAGAAGTAAGTGAAAGACTGATCTCTGGTTACAGAAGCGTTTGGTTACAGTTATTGCTGCTAAAGATGGCACAAACAGATTTTAAGTTTTAGGGGGCAATTACTTTTTCACATTGGTAATAGGTGTTGGATAACTTATTTGCTTCAAATTAAATAAACAAATAAATAAATAAAAACTGTATCATGTGTTTACTCAGGTTGACTTTGTTTTATGTTGCATTTCGTTTGAACATGTAAAACTATTTGCATGAGATATACACAGAAACAGAAGAAATCAAATTTTCACAGCACTGTATTTATTTTGCACTTACCTCACTTTAAGATTGAGACCTACACATTTATTGAAATGAAATATTGGTAATGTTTTGTGAGAGAAAGGTAGTGATATGATACAGGTGACAAATTAATAACCTGCTAAGCCTTTATTTTTACATGACACTTGACAGCACTAAACAATATTACTTCACAAAAGCTGTAAAAGTAATTATATACACAGTGTAAAACCCCTAATCTAAGACTTTTTCCCCTAAGGAAAACAATGTACAATCTCTGCTGGCATGCACATTTCTGAACACAAAACTGACCCGCATGAGAAGAGCTCCATTTTGGACTTTGTACAAACGATGTTGTTGTTGTTTGTTTGTGTTTTTTTTTTTAAAAGTTAATTTAAATAGTTTTAATAAATCATAAATACAACAATCCATGCTTGGCAGTTTTGAATGACACATTTTAGAACAATTCAGATAAAAATGCATGTTGGTATATCTTGACAATACAAGTGAGCAAGAGGCAAGTCTGTATACAGTAGGAAGCGACACATTTCAAAAAGTAAAGGGCCTAATAGTGTCACTAACATTAACCAACACTTGGATACATTGATATTTACCAGCTTACTGGCTTTGTTTAGTATGGCAGCTAAATGTCAGCATGCCTGTGTGTGTGTGTGTACATGTAAATGTTAATTTCAGTGTTAAATAGTGATGAACAGGCTAATAAATACAGTTACAAAAAGAAAGCACTCTCTAGTGTGTCTAATTCACAGAACATTCTTGAGCAGTATCAGTAGAAAGGCATCCAGTTCAGTTTATCCTTCATTGCACATTTCCCAAAGACAGTGCAGACACATTTAGTACAAGTTCCAATCAGCTTTGCCATTCCTTATATATATATAAATATACACACACATATATATGTATAGATATAGAAAAAAAACGCAGCATTGTACTCAGTAGCAAAAACAACCTAGTCTTCCTTTGTGATGTTTGATGTTGAAAGCTCAACATAGTGCAATTACATAAACATATAAAAATGTGACAGCATGACTTAATCTGAAGCATCGCACAGTAGCAGTTCTGTTTCTCCAGAATTACTGCACATTTGAGAGCCTGAGGACAAGCTCACTCTCAGGACCCCCTTCTTCCTATTCAATGCAATCAAGGGCAATTCTCTGATTTTTCCTAAGTAGTGTGCAAGTTTGTAGGACAGAGCCGTGAGAGGGCTGCAGCACTCCCAGACAGCGCAGTGGATATGGTCTGGATCAGGTGGGGGCAGTAGTGAATGAGTGTAGAGGAGGTGCTGAGTGTCTATGGAGGGATCCAGCGCTGCTTTGGGGTGCTGCACACTTCCTGTCAGAGACTCACCGCTGAAGCGCTGGAGTCCGGGAGGCACGATGAGATGAGCCGGGAGTCCTGAGCGCGCTGGATCATATCCCGAATCTCACTGCTGAGCTCCATCAGCTCGGTGCTGATCCGCCCCACATCCTGCTCAGAGCCCACTAGGGCAAATATTCCTGTCTGGCCCAGAGACTGGTGACGGAAGTAGATGTTCAGCAGGGTCTGAACTTCATCCTCTGAACTGCTGCCAAAGATGTCACATGGCCAAAGCTGTCTGTAAAAAGGAAGGAAAAAGGACAATATATTAATTTACTGTAATCCTGAATTAAATATGCAAATACTGGATTATAAAAATTATTATACAAAGTTATATTTTTGATCTTTGGTTAATGGAGATCTACAGGCACATACACATTTATTTAATATGCTGGTGCTTGAAGATGTGTCTGAGTGGATCACTTTAATTACCTAACTTAGTCTCTCACTTGTGGCTAAAGTTACATATTATTTGGTTCACATTGCCATAAGTAACAACTCAACTCTACAAATATGAAAACGAATGGATCACAAACCTTATTCTGCATGGGCAACAGTGTCTGCAACAGTGTCTCGGGTAAACTCACCCCACGACATGGTTTTTAATCATGCATGTTATTTTCAATGTCTATTAGTAGTGAGTCTGGAGTTCTGTAATTTTGCAGATACGTTGCCAAGAAACTTACTCTGTTCTGAACTGACTGCTACTAGACATTTCTGGATGTCTCCATTTTAAATAATCTTGTGTGTGTGTGTGTGTGTGTGTGTGTTTGTTTTCAATTGAATATTTTGTTAAATAGCACTTTTAGCAGTGGACACTGTCACAAAGTAGCTTTTTAGAAATCCAGATATAGATTTAGATCCCTAATGAGCAAGCGAGGGTGGCAAGGGAAGCCCCCCACAATGATAGGAATATCTGACAGCTTTGACACTGTGGAGATATTTAGTTGGTCCCTACTAGGAAAACAACCTTTTTCTAAAAACCTGCAGCTATTATTTAAAACCGTATGTTTCCTTTTGACTGCTCGGGTTAGGGATAAATTTAGGTGTTGTTTGTGTGTGCGTGTGTGTGACCTGCACTGGCGGATGTGGCAGATGGCTGTAGTATACTGTCTGTTCTTCAGGCACTCAAGCACAGCCTGCACTGCTGCCTCTGAGGTGGTGAAGCTGGGTTGAATTCTGGGTTGTTGCTGGCCTTCCTGATTACTCGCTATTCCTGCTGCCAACCGCAGACTGGCTTTCAGCTCCCCGAGCTCACGAGACATGTTCAACAGCTGCAGGACAGAACAAAATAAGGCATCAAAATTATATACTGTCTTTATGGGTATAAGTCAAAATGCTACTTGTAAATTGTCACTTGACAATTGACAACTTGAGAATTTTCAGCACTACTTCTCAACAGATGCACTGCTAATCCAGGCCATTTTCTGAGTGTATAGTGTGAAAAAGTGTTTGCCCCATACTGATTTCTTCTGTTTTTGTGTATATCTCATATTAATAGTTTTAGATCTTCAAATGAAATACAATATAAAACAAAGGCAACCTGAGTACACACACACAATACAGTTTTTATTTATTTATTTATTTTTCATTGAAGCAAAAAAAGTTATCCAACAACTATCACCTACATGAAAAACTAATTGCCCCTAAAACCTAAAATCTAGTTGTGCCACCTTTAGCGGCAATAACTGCAACCAAATACTTCCCATAGCTGGAGATCAGTCTTTCACTTACTTCTAGGACTAGGACTTACTCCTATGCTTTGGATCATTGTCTTGCTGCATAATCCAGTTGCGCTTGAGTTTTAATTTACGGACTGAAGACCGGATACTCTCCTTTAGTTTTTTCTGGTAGAGAGCAGAATTCATGTTTCTCTCAATTATTGCAAGTTGCCCAGGCACTGAAGCAGCAAAGCATCCCCACATCATCATACCATGCTAGACCACAGGTATGTTCTTTTTGTGAAATTCTGTTTTGGGTTTTTAATCATTTAAAAACTGTATTTCATGTTTACTCAGGTTGCCTTTGTTTTATCTTAGATTTTGTTTTGCTTTGATTTCTTAAACAATTTAGTATGAGATACACACAAAAACAGAAGAAATACTATTTCACAGCACTATATGCTAGTACCGTATAGTTTGTAAATGGTCACAGTACCTCTGGCACAGAGCTGACAGCACTGACTTTACTGATCAGTTTACAGTAGCACTGAAAAAGGAGCAGGAGCTGAAAGTGCAGTTTGTACAGACGTTGACACAGTTCCAGTTGCTGAAGGGAACAAAATACAGAAATATCACACAAAATATGATCATATATTCTGAATAAAATATAACAAATAAAAGGCAGTGTACTTTGTCTACACAGTCTTTCATGGATTGGCAATGTTAATACTGCAAATGAGAGAACTTCATCTTGTTTTGGACTTACAGCCAGTGTTTCCATTTGCTGCATTGAAAGCATGTCAGAAGACAAGACGAAATTGAGAGAGGAGAAATACAAGGTGTTACTAAAAGAGCCTCCAAACAGTGAGATTCAACCCGGTAGCATAAAATGATCTTGTGATTAGTGGATAATCAACATTAGACTGAACCTTGGAGCTTGCTTATAGTATTCATGCGGAAGATAAAATCATATAGGGGGTGAAGTAGAGAAAGAACACATATTCCACCAAAGTAAAAAGAAGGCTGTGGCATAACTTAATATAAAACATAGATTTCAACAATGCAGTGCAGCTGAATTTCTGACCTTCTTATGGTTTGTGATTTCTTTCCAACGACATTCTTCCTGTACAGGGAACGCCTTATATTTTTTATTTTACCTGCCATAATCCACCATAATCAGCTCACAAAGATTTGAGGATGTAAAATGAAAATGAGCTGATGAGCTGAATCGTGTGTGTTAGATTATGTAAAATACAAAAAAGTGCGAACCTATACATGACTACAACTATATCCATATCATGCTTGCATATTGTTCTTACAGTCACAGTGCTGATGTTAGTATTGTTAGTACTAATCCCACTATCCATTGCCACTCAGAAGAGAATAGGTTTCCTTTTGAGTCTGGTTCTTCTCATGGTTTCTTCCTCATGCCATCTCAGGGAGCTTTTCTTCACCACTGTCACCTCTGATCCTAAATTTACATCTGAATTTTTGTAAAGCTGCTTTGTTAAAACCACTACACAAATTAAACTGAACTGAATGGAAGGGTACTGCAGGAAATCTTGATTTTTATTCTAATACATTAATTTGCATGGGAACTGAGTGAGTAGAACATCCAATTCATTTGTGACCATTACAGGATTCTGTAGTAATTCATTTACATAGCCAATACTAAATAAGTGCCTTGAACATTTCTATAGGCTTTGCAGCAACTGAAGAAGGCATAACAAAAGGTAACGTGCCAATTTGATAATTTTCTCATCCTTTCATTCGTTTTTTAATTATTTTTTTTTTAGAGTAATACATAAAATAAAAAAAAACTAATTGAAATGATTGGCAAAGATAGTGTTAATTTCACAGTGGCAGGGACAAGGACATGATGTTACAGATGACTTTAATTGCATCTAGTTCTGGTAGTTTGATCATTATGATTAGATTAGACTGTTATGCGATTATATACATGCAATGTCACATGAATCAGTGGAATAAAACACTATCTGTTCTGTATTGTTGACTAAGTATTCCTGGGAGCGTTTCAGTTCAGTTTTGACTGGTCTGAGAGCTAAGTGGGAGCAGTGTACTGAGGTGCATCTGCAAACCTTCTCTTCGGTGTCTCCAGGTTGACAGGTGATCACTCCATCATCAGGATACCTGGGAAACGTGGACTTGCAATTCTGAAGCCACTGAAGGAGACAGACATACACAGGTCAAAGAGGTCCTGAAGCAAAGAGCTTTACAGTTATTAAGGTACTTAACAACCTGGTGGTGTGAAGTTATGTGTGTAGTTTCAACGTACTGTGATAGCTGCATCTTCTCTGCTATTGTAAGTGTCCAGATATTCCTGCAGCTCCAATACACTAAACTTCATACTCTCCAAAAGCCCACAGGACATTATCTACAAACCAAAGGAGGTCAAACAATGAGAGGAAAAGTAGAAGTAAGATACTATGCTTCACGTTTTGAGAAACACAATTACACTGAGCATCACTTTTTGAGAAACACATCATTACACAATGATGGACACAGTAATAGGATGTCAGACAAAGCATGCAATCGCATTCTGTAAGGATGATACTCACAGTATCAGCATCCGCAAAAAGCATGGGGCAGTCTGAACATGTCCTCAGCATCTGAGATGACCTCAAGAATTTTGCCCCAATGCCTTTTAAGCCATCTCCAAGGTAGCCAGCAGCATCACTGGTTAGGGAGCAAAACTTGTTCTGGATGTTCTGAGGACAAAAATTTTCACTTCCAAATAACTGATCACCAGACATGGAATCCAGTGCAAAAATTTCTAGTAGAAAAAAGTCAAGACAACTTGGCTTGTTTATGATGATAGAAAACTTTGTTAAAATTGTAACACAGGTCCAGTTGCTTTGACTTACTGCAACAAAATATTTGAAATGACTTGAAAGAAGGAAAACTTGTCAGACCTCGAATGTCAAAGGATGTTAGAAGTATTTTCTCTCTTTTTCACATATACAGTAGGTGTAATAAGTTAAGAAAAAAATTTCACCCATCCACTTGTTAGTCCTATCGCACGACAACCACTATCCTGAAAAGGAAAATACTAATACACGTCCCCTGATACAGGTGACAGCAGATATTGCATCACTTCAAACTTTTAAAAGTTCACTGTTGTGCAATTTTTGTCTTTTTGACACAAAGACATACCTATATACATGCAACATATATAAACTTCCAAAAGGTATAGGTATGTGTACTCTAATAATTTTGGTTAGCATAGTAAATGTCTATATACTTTAATTCACATCTGTATGTTGTGTGTGTGTGTGTGTGTGTGTGTGTGTTATGAGTTGTAGTATGAGCATATGCTATAGCAACAGTAGGAGTCATAGTACCTGGAACAGGGCGTAAAAGATGCTGAAGGTATACACAGCACATGAGCCGTCTGAGTCACTCAGCAGCTGACTGATGTGTGTGCGCCATGCCTCCTCAGCATCATCGCACACTGTGGGCTGGAAGGCAGCTAAGATGGCGGAAAAGAAGGGTGATGGGGGTGGAGGAAAACCCAGCTCGTCCAAATCGTCCCTCTCCTCTCCATAACTATAGCTATGGTAAAAAAGGGGAAAGAAGCTCACTCCTCATGCTGTTCTGTGTATGTATAATGTGTAACCAAAGTGGAACAGATTTTGCAATATATTCTCAGACCTGAGGATAAAAAAACCCCACAACATTGTAACAGTGTAACAATATATCATCCAGTAGAGGAAGATGGCTATTCACACACTGTTCTCTTTTAATAGTCATTTAGAATCAGCATTTTACAAAGTCACTGGTTTCCTGGTTGGAATAATTAACTTTAAAGGTAACATCAACCCTCAATAAACATACAGGCATATGTTTATATTAAAGGAAAAACCTGAATAAATGAGTGGAGAAAGATATCGATTCTTGATGACTCCAGAGAGGTGTACTACATGATATTAAGCAGTTAAAATCCTACGATGCTCTGTGGCATGTGTAAACACACTGAGGCCAGTTGACATTGATATTGGACCAAGATGGCAAAAAAGATGTCTTTGAAAGAGGGCTCATTATTGTGGGCATGGATGGCAGGAGCTTTAGCCACAAATACTTCTCAGCTAGCTGTGTTTCTATAGGAGCAGTGACTAACATGACATCTGCATTTAGATCTTTGGGATGGACATCAGATAATACTGACCGTGATGCATTAGTATGATATGTAAACAACAGAAGAGTAACTCTTCTTTAGGGGAATGTCAGTGTCATGAGAATGTCAGTGAAGGACATGATCAGACAGTCAGCAGCCACAACCACACAGAGAGGGATATTATATACAGGGTTCGGACAGATGCTTCATAATGAAATTCCAGGAATTTCAAGGACTTTTCAAGCACAATTTTTTTTGTTTTCAAGGACCATACAAGATATGTCATTCAAATATATTCTTTATTTCTTCTTTTTAAATTCCAAAAATAAATAATTAATTATTAATAATTAATAATAATAATAATAATAATAATAATAATAATAATAAACCAATACATTCTTATATGGTGCCTTTGCAGCCATGCTGGACTAAATTTGCATTATTCAGCCATTGCTTCATTTTCACCATAACGTCAATATACAGGGTGTCCCCAAAATCTCCAAACATAGGGGAAATTAAAATGTTTTAGCAACATGTCTCCCTGCAGCAGGGAGTCATATTTTAAGTGAAAAGATTGTATTCGTGTTCTGTCGAAAATAAACACTTTAAAGTTATTTAGCGATTTCATATTTATTTATTTTTTTTTAATTCAAGCACTTTTTAAGGACCACTAGATATAAAATGGCTATTTTCAAGGTTTTCCAGTACTTAAATACCAAAAAGCCAAATTCAAGTACTTCAAGCACCTTGTATGAACCCTGTATATAGTAGAGCTGCTATGAAGAATTTCTATCCTGATTGAGTGGTCTGTTTCAGGATGACACTGTCCCCATCCTCAGCTCAGTGGTTCGATGAAAATTATGTAATTCGTTCTCATTCATTAGATCTCAGTCCAATTGAAGATCTATATGACATTTTGGACTGAGGTGTTAGCTAGCCTGCTCTACTACCTTCATCAAAATACCAGTTGAGGGAATATCTTTTGGAAGAATGGTGTTCATTCCTCCATTACAGTTCCTGCGATGTATACCAAGGTGCACGGAAGCAGCTCTGGTGGCTCGTGGTGGCCTTACAACATACAAAGACTAAGACTTATGTTGGATTTTCCTTTGTTACCCTTCTGTATCTAAACACCTGACACTTGAAATATTCAGAAGTCACAACTGAAATCAACAAGGGCATTTATTATTATTATTATTATTATTATTATTATTAACAGTAATAATAATAACAACAATAATAATAATAATCACAGTAATACTACTACTAATAATAATAATAACTAATAATAATTTTATTTGTATTTTTTTCTTTTTACAAAAGTTTTGTACAATGCAGCTTAATATCAGCATACCTGTGCAGGAAGCCTGGGTCCAGTTCCATCTCTGATCGATCAGGTTCTGGTGGAATATCCAAAGTGAAGCTGGAGCCACAGTCAAACCCCGGAGGAAGTTCGCTCACACAAAACAACAAGTCATCCTCCTGTACATTACTGACCTCATCTTCAGGCAGTGGCTGCATACAAATGCACAAAGTGGACTCATTAAACCCTGCCTTCTTATTTTCCCTTAACCTTTATGTTCTGTTTATGCATTAGCAATGGATGTCATATTGCCCCCCATCCATGACTTTGTAGTAACTTATTTCTAAAATGTATTTGAAAACACCCCAAAAACACCCCATCATATAGGATGTGAGTACATATAGGACCTGATGAGAGACAAAATTCATTTAATTTTACAAAGACCAATCAGTTTTAATAGTTTAACATAACTTGTTATTCTTTGAAAAATAGAATAATCTGTCCATAATCTTTATAATATATGATTTTTAGTTAAATGCATTTTGAAAGGGGTATTTATGGACAAAATGATAATTCAGAGCCTTCCTTCCATAGATCTTTAATTAGTTGGCTGAAAAAGAGATGACAGGCAGAATGTTACTCACAGGTGGAATGATGGTATCATCTGGAAGAGACATCCCCATGCCTGGTGTGGTTGCATTCAGAGAATTTGGGTCAGCAGATGTGTCATAGGAGGTGGACAAAGAGTCAGTATGATTGGTGTCCTCTGAAGGAGACAGGTTCATTGTCTGAAAGGGAGTGAGAGATATAATAATAGACTGTTACTTTGTTTAAATGTGCACCAGCAAAAGAATACTTCATAATTAAAAAAAATAATAAAAAAAAATAATAATAATTTTCCAAGAATTGTGTGCCATACGAGTTGTGAGTGGTGTGAGAAGCTCTGGCTGGTGGAGTTGGACTCTTCCTCGGACGAGTCGTCTGAGTCGTGATGGGGATCCAGAGGCCCGAGGCTGGGTATGCTGTCTGAGTGCTGGCTTTCCTCCAGTAGCTCCGTCAGATCTGTGCTGTCCAGAGAGCGCCGCCGTACTCCCCAGTTAAAGTTGTCCATGCTCTCACCCTGCAACACACCATATACCACCTGAGTGTACTGAAAGATTCACTGCTGAAAAGATTTTACAGGCTAGATGCCTAATTAGTCTTCTTTCAACCTTTTACTGTTTTTTTTACACTGTTTTATCTAAGGAACTTAACACACGCACACTTGCAGGTTGTATTTTCATTTTGAAATTGTACTGCTGAGCCTGTCATTTTTAAGACCTCTATATAAATTCAGACTGTAATGCTTATATAACTTGGCCACAAGACACAAGCAACATGCATTGATAACACTGATGACAAGAAACCAAGTGAAAAGTCATTTCTATTAAGAACTTTCAGCTACAATCCTGACTATAATGCACACATGCACAGAGTGCTTCTATGCACCTACAGCAGACAGGCCACTGTCATTCTCTAGATCAATCACTGGCACACGCATGCTTACCTGCAGTTCCTGGACAGCACAGGAGAAAAAGAGAGACAATGTTATCCATACAGCAAGAAAGAGCAGTGATAAAGCAAACCATGTTAGAGAAGACATCAAATGAAGACTGTTAATACAGCAGTAGGGAAAGAAAATGAAAAGAAGGAGAAACAGAGGTACTGCAGAAAGGGCAAGTTTTGTTAGAAATTATAATAAGAATAAAACCAGGTAATTAAACTGTACTATAACTTTCTGAAAAATATTGTCGAGCTCATGTCAAAATCTGTTTTGTGAAAAACTGACATTAACAACTGCTAGATCTATGCATGAACAAGGATTTAGAACAATGGTTGTTTATAATTAAAGACCCGGATTAAGTTCAACACTAAGCTGTAATTACCTCTCCATCTTCCAGCTCCACGTCAAGGAAGTCAAAGTCCCTAAAGACTCGAAACTGCTGCTCAGAGGCAGTGTCATCTAGAGTGTCCTCTCGCGTGCCGTCCTCTGAGGACACCTGGCTGGGCTGGCGTTCCATCAGTTCCAGATCGCCACACGAGGAGAAGATCACCTGGCAGAGAAAAATGTTTGACTCGGTTATATCCTATTATTTTCATAGGGACAATCAAATGTTAAAAACAATAACGAACATTTGTCAAAATCAGGTGGTGCCATAGGAGGCATTAAACGGCTCGTTTTATTAACAACTTATGATACAGCTCAGATACACAGCAGTGTAGTAAAGTGGCTGGAGTGATCACTTACAGATGGGTTCTTGCTGAGGCCGACCTCCTGGCCACACAGAGACAGCACATTCACCAGCTTCTCACGTGTTCGTTTCTGAGAACACAAAGGAGACTGCTTTGATACGTCTGCTCCAGAGTGGAAGCTAATGTACTGACTAAAAACAGCTTCCACTTGTCATTTATAGCACATATATTGAAAACCAATCTCAGAACAGGGCTTGAGAAATCATTTATCATTTAAATCATTTTGAGAAAGCAATAATTTTTTATATTGTCCTTGCGCTACTGTAGCTTCTATCACACTAAGTATCAAGAACAACGAGTGTAATACCTACAGAGTTTGCTTACATTTAGGCTTTAATTCTCAAAATGTCTTCATATGCATCATTATAACTTTTAAAATATATACTGAAAATTAAAAGAAAAAGCTTTTGATAATTTCTGAAATGTATATATGATCTAAATCAGAGGCAAAATGTAAAAATGAAATGCTCACAGAAGTCATGGAAGAGGCATGACACATAATATCTGTGTCTCACCTGTGAGGATTGTGGCTTTTTCCAGCTGACAGGCACCAGGACAGGAGAGCTTGAGCCAGATGAGGTGGACGAGGTGCTACGGGTCACTGCAATTGCACGGGCTTTCCCGTCTCTACCTCCTCTACCTTGCAGTTCATCATACCTACGTCCAATCACCGGCGTCTACATACACGTATGCACGCACACGCACACACGAACACACACACAAGCATATAACTAGACTGCTGTTAAGGTTTTGTGATGCTGTAGACATAACAGTACTGGGGTACATTTCCTGGTAACAATGAATATTAGTGAATCTTATTCAAGATTCGAAATGACGAATGTACAAGGTTGTTTTCTGTGTGTTTAACAAAAGGTTTTCTTAATAGAACTTTAACAAGTTCTAAGGGTTGTCTTTAGTTCTGATGTGAACGAAAGGCATTATACAATTCCATTAGTTGACTGATATAATTTCATTAATTGACTGAACTTTATTAGATGAACTAAAGAAGTCATTTACTATCTAAGTGGAAATAAAATGTCCCCAAATTGACCAGAGATACACAGTGTAAGCAGTTTGAGCTTCTGTGTAGATAAGCACTCTAAGTCCATGTGGGAAAACAGTGTAATTACTGAAGCTTTTATCAGTCTGCACTTGTTCCATCTGGACTGGATATTACTGCTTTCATTAGACCATATAAGAGCCTGAGACTGTGCCCCTGGGAAATAGAGTGTTTCCTGTGTACAGAACATGCTCATAACGCCCTATAGGGTAGGTTTGTTTTTCTTTGGGAGCAAACTGACTAGAATCTACATTAATGACATAGTGGTGCACTGTTCCTGGTGAAGATCAAAATCGTCTTGTGATATCCACACAGTCCATAGTGTAAAACCACAAAGAATACTGAATACTGACTTTGGTTGGATTTATGATCAGTTACATGCACGTCAAACAACAGTTCACAATCAGGTGAAATCATCCTACTCTTACCTCAGAAATATCAAAGTGGAACTCCAGTGTTTTGCCAGGCAGGGCTTTGGATGAACCATCCCACATCATGCGGCTCACCTCCAGGTTGGCCAAATCCCCGTGAGCATAAGATGGGAGGGACAAACTGGCTGAGCGAGACACTACTAGCTTCAGCACATTCAGGGCCTCTTTCCAGTGAACAGTCTGAAACACACACACACACACACACACACGCACACACGCACACATTACATATATACCATGTGTACCTGGAACTTTTTTATTGTTACAAACTGCAATTGAAATTGTCTTACAGTAATTGGGATTTTTACTTTTTCAATTACACAAAATGTATAATATTTTTATTGTGACATAAAAGTGAATTAAACAAAAGAACAAACATTTGTTTGTCTGTTCCATCAGATTGGATGGAGACCACAAGTGAACAGAGATTTTCACAATCGAAGACCTTTTTCTTGGTAATGAACCACTCTGGTGTAGGATTTCTGTCAATTGTTGCACTTAGGCCAAAATTTCAAAAAAAAATCAGCTTTGGTCTCATCACACCAGAGAACCCTTTTCTAGCTGGGTCTCCAGCATGCCTTTTGGCAGTGTGTTGCATCCAAATTTCAAATGGCTTGCTACTCACCCATAAAAGCCAGTGGAGTGTGGAGTATAGATTCTACAGATTTTTAAATATTTACGGGCTATTTCTTGTGGAATCATTACATAATCCCAGTTATCCCCAATTTCAGTTCCATGTTAAAACACTACAAAAGTTCATGGGGCAAAGCACGGTACATTGTATATCATACTGTTACATAAGTAAATGCAATTTTAAACATGGTGAGGCTGTTTTGTATTGTAATACTCCAAAGTTATAGAATTCTGTGCCATAAACAATGTATCATACACTCTCAAGATGCAAATTACATGTAGAAGTAATAAATAAATTTAAAAATATATACATTGTTTGACCCACTCTGAAGATGCAACCTACATGTACAAACTTCTCCATGGTTTTGAGCACCTCCACATTGAAGGCTTTGACCTGAATAGCTGCCAGGTCCATGTGACTTAGCAGGCTGTAGATGATCTGCAACAGGGGCTGTTGCATGCTGGGTAAGCCTTTATCCAATAACTACAAGCAAGAGAGAGAAGAGCACCACTATCACTTGACAGTCACTATCACTATCACTATCCCTTTCTGACCCAAGAACTTTTGCTCCTACAAATTTTCTGGCCATAGTGGTATCAATTACAGTATACAGGTGCATCTCAAAAAAATTGAACATGGTGGAAAACTTCATTTTTTCCTGTAATTGAATTAAAAAAGTGTAACTTTCATATATTCTAGATTCACTACAAATAAAGTGAAATATTTCAAGCCTTTTTTGTTTTAATCTTGGGGATTACGGCTTACAGCTTACGGAAATCAAAAATCCAGTATCTCAAATCTCAAAATATTAGAATGAAGAATTTATAATACAGAAATGTCGACCTTCTGAAAAGTATGTTAATTTATGCAATCAACACTTGGTTGGAGCTCCTTTTGCATGAATTACTGCATCAATGTGGTGTGGCATGGAGGCAATCAGCCTGTGGCACTGCTGAGGTGTTATGGAAGCCCAGGCTGCTCTCTGTGTTGTTGGGTCTGTTGTCTCTCATAGATTCTCTATGGGGTTCAGGTTAGGTGAGTTGGCTGGCCAATCAAGCACGGTAACCCCATGGTCAGCAAACCAGTTACTAGTAGTTTTGGCACTGTGGGCAGGTACCAAGTCCTGCTGGAAAAGGAAATCAGCATCTCCATAAAGCTTGTCAGCAGATGGAAACATGAAGTGCTTTAAAATCTCCTGGTAGATGCTGCATTGATTCACGACTTGAGAAAACACAGTGGACCAACACCAGCAGCTGACATGGCACACCAAATAATCACTGACTGTGGAAACCTCACACTAGACTTCAAGCAACTTAGATTCTGTGCCTCTCCACTCTTCCTCCAGACTCTGGGACCTTGATTTCCAAATGAAATGATGATTGTGGTTGTGTACTGAACCAGAATGAGAGATTAAAGGCTCAGGAAACCTTTGCAGGTGTTTTGAGTTAATTAACTGATGAGAGCTCTTCTCAGGTCGACATTTCTGTATTATAAATTCTTTATTCTAATATTTTGGACTTTCGATTTCCATTAGCTGTAAGCCGTAATCATAAACAACAAAACAACAAAAGGCTTGAAATATTTCACTTTATGTGTAATGAATCTAGAATATATGAAAGTTCCACTTTTTGAATTAAATTACAGGAAAAAATTTACATTTCCACGATATTTAAATTTTTTGAGATGCACCTGTATAACCACTTTATGAACCATCTGCATACACACACTGAACACTTTATTAGGAACTCTCGTATACCTACTCATTCAAGAAATTATCAATTATCAGCCAACTGTGTGAAAAGTCGTCTCAAACTGGTCATGTACATGACAATTAGTTCAATGTTCTTCAGTGGCCTTCCCAGTCACCAGATCTGAATCAAACTGAACACCTTTGGGATGTGGTAGAACAGGAGATTCAGCAGGAAATTGCGACTGTAAAATCTGCAGGAAATTATGTGTGATGCAGTCATGTCAACATGGACCAGAATCTCAAAGGAATGTTTCCAACATCTCGTGGAGTCCATGCCATGAAAAATTGAGACTGTTTTGACAGCAAAGGGAGTCCCTATCTAGTATTAGTATAGTGTTCTTAATAAAGTGCTCAGAGAGTGTATGTATCGTTACATTTTTGGCCAGAAACATGGAACAGGCAATTTACATGTGGTTTTGCTCGACCTGAGTCCATTAAAATTAAGAAATGGAATTGAATGTGAAACACTCACCTCAGCCATGTATGTGACCATGCTGAGTGTGATGTCAGAGAAGGCTTCATGCAGGTAGCGACAGACCACGCTGACCCAGGAGAACGAGTCTCTGGTGTAAGATCGAGTTTTGTACAGAGTCATCACATGAGCCAGATGAGAAAGTTTTGCATTCTTCTCCTTCTCCTCCAGACATACCTTCAGTAAGATGAATGACACACATATAAATAGTTTTTAAATAATTACTACATGGTTGTCCAGTTGGCAGAATCCCAGCTAACAGCAACCGTTCTCAGAACTTTGGCTAATGTTCTGACAAGTTTCTATCATGGTTATGAATGAACGTTCTTCCAGTAACATTAATAGAACACTTGTTTAACGTTATCTTGTCTTTAAAAATGTTCTCAAAACGTTAGCATAAAAATTTTAATTATACATAATTCATGGAACGTTTTTTTTTTCTGGAACATTCGTCTAACGTTTTTTTAAATGTTACTATTTGGTTTTTTGATCATTATGGTTATAAGAGAATTTACAACATGAAGTCACAAGACACATTTATAAGGAACAAACAATGAATGTAAGTTATCATATCTATCTATCTATCTATCTATCTATCTATATATATATATATATATATATATATATATATATATATACACAATATACACACATATATATATATATATATATACAGGCAAGCATGTATAATAAATTTAATGACTTATGCCTTATGCATTACTATAAGCAATCAGAGCTTTGAACTTCCTCTTCTATAACAGTATTTCATCGGAACTATATTCGCTCCTTATCCTTGTATTACTCACAAACCTGTGCATGTGCTCCGTACAGCGATATTTAAAACCAATGGCATATGTTTGCATATGACTGTTACGACAGGCTAACATCTTTAATCAAATCGCAGCTGTTCTAAAGGTGAACTGGTTACTTATCTGGCTATCTTGGGGAGGTTTTCATGACTGGATAAATAGTTACTTTAGAGGCTTGCAGTCCCAGGGAATTTCTGCAGGACTTTAGAAAAATGTCAACATAAATATGAAATTATAAATAATGAAAAATGTCAGTTTTTGGTACTGTACATTTTTGTTGATTTGAAATACATACCTGTGGCTGTAAGAAATTAACTGTTTATGCTTTACCTATTTGTATAATTTGAATTAATATGAACATTTATATAAGCAACGTTCCAGGGTTAATGTTTGGAGGGAGTTTGCATAGAGATAAATTGGAAAGTTCCCTTAACATTTTCTTTAATGTTCGTATAACCAAGAAAAAAACATTTTTTAAAAAAAAAACTGGACGTTTTGAATGTTCAGAGAACATTCATAAATAATGTTATCTTAATGTTTGCAAAATGATTAAATGGAATATTATCTTAATGTTTTCTCTAACATTCACATTAAGAAGAAAAACCATTCTTAAACATTTTAAAAATGGACATTTTGGGAACGTTACTTGTGAACGTAACTTAACGGGAACATTAGCAAAACGTTCTTAGAACATATTTTTGTTAGCTGGGATAACCTGTTTCCTTTAAAAAAGATTTAACAGTAGCCATAGAAGGATTAAATTACAGCCATTCAAACCATGGCTTTAAAATGGGCTTTAAAATGGACAAGCTTTAAAAGTGAGACCTGTGCTATCCTCTCGGCACTCTCTTTGCAAAACTGTGTCGGCAAGTCAAAATGCTGCACCAGGTTAGGCAGCAGACAAAGCACGTTCAGAGGGAAGCCTGAGTGACAGATAGAGAGAGAAAAAAAAGAAAAAGAATAGACAGTTAGAAGACAAAAGTCATAGGGACCATATTGTACTACAATATAAGGCATCTCAAAGTAGCAGTAGTAATAGTGCTGTATAATAACAATGGCTGCATCAGCCTTTTTTATCTAGCAATATTTTTGTTTTAGTTATTGTTACTGTCAAATTGCCAAAGGTTACATTGTTACTGTCAAAGGTTATCCTTATTTATTATTTTTGATAATGCTAGGAAGTGGATGAAAAGTTTAATGTGTCACTAAATCAATAGGAGTAAATGAAACACTGCTCTGTAACCAACCAGGAAAATGGGGATTAGAATTTTGCCCATGACATTTGGAGAGGGTTGGCCCCCTTCAAACTGAGCCCAGTGAAAAGGCAACAGGAACACTGGAACCAAGATCAAACATCAGTTTGTCCCACTATAGAAAGGGGCTAATAATGATCCTAATCACTAATACTGATAATACTATTACCCCATGTCTCTTGTTCTGTTTGGGACAAAATTATCAATTTGTGTATATTGTGTATGTCAACAAAATAATGTTTGATTAAATATGGTTTGAATAGTACAAGCTGTTCACCTATAGACTGAGATATGTCCACTACAGGAACTCTAGAGACAGGTGTAAGCTGACAGAAGAGCTGCAATGTAAGGTCACTGGTGGCTGGTGAGGTAAAGCCTTTGAGTAGGAGCTGCTGCAGGCCAGAGAAACCGCTCCACCTAAGCTGAGCCTGGAGCTTGTCAAGGCGCTCACGGTTCTCTGGCTGTTCAAGGGGTACTCGCGCAAGTAGCTTGTGCACCAACCGCAGTGCCATTTGGTACTCAAACTCAAAGTCTGACTCCATGAGAGACACGGCCACCCAGAAGACAGTGGCTAATAGGTTGGCAGGGTGACTGGCATGGCTTAGCTCTGCTGGGTTGGAACTAGCATCTGCGCGTGCAGAGGAAGTGGATGAGGCACTCCGAGCCGAACGTGCCAAGCCTTGTTGGGTGCAGGCCTGAATACGGTCCAGGGTGGCACTGCGTGGAGGGTCAGAAGATGACTGCTCACCACTCTCACCAAACTTTTTGGGCACTGAATAACTTCGCTGATGTCTGCTGCGCTCAGCTGTACCATCCTGTGTCAGGTTGAGCTGGCCTGTGCTCTTGCAGTTGGAGTTGAGCTTCCCACTTACCAGAAAGTCTGGTGATGAGGATCTGTGATAAAAGAAGAGGATAGGGGTGGATATGATATATAAAAGCAGTGTATGTCTATTAATGATCCACTTATTTTATTTTTTTTAGGTGAACAATAGTGGTATGTAGTGCATGTCTTGCCAAAAAACAAAAACAAAAAAACAGAATGCGATTTACACTTGAACAACAAATTCATAAATAATAATTAAAACAAAAACTTTTTAAAAAATCATTAATTAATATTCAGTAACTGCACCATCATGCTGCTCTTTTTAAAAATCCTTTACTGATAAACTTGTGCACTGTATTAGTATTAGTGCTAAATCCTCACCTAGTCAATGCTGCCATCAGTTCACTGTTTTTGAGGCATTCGGCCAAATTATCCACCACTGACTCCAGAGTGAGCAGCACCTCCATCACATACCCCTGAGAGAGCAATCAATAAAACAAGACTGAATATCCACACACAAAAGACACACACTCTCTCTCACACAAACACACACACACAGCTACATCTGTACACACCTGTACCTCATCGCCATGCTCTCCCACCACTTCGACCAGGCGTGACAGCAGGTCTGAGACAGCGTGGGCGGATAGTGGCTGTCTGAGGGCTCGGAAGATCTGAAAGGAGCGACCGGCATAGTGGCGTGATGAGCTACATAGAGCCGTCTGAAGAGCCACATCACTCAACTGATGTTCCAGGTGGAAGTCTTAAGAAGAAAAAGTATGATAAAAAGCACATAAATTGTCTATTAAAGAGAACCAGCAGAGTGCCATTAGGGTTGTCAGCCCTCCTGGACTGGTGTTGAGACGGTTAATTAGTCTTAGTCTCTAGGCTGAAACAGTTCTTTTCCCAGAGATGTTTCGCCAAAGTTAAAATTCTAAATAAAAAAAACTTTCAACACAAGCTTTGTGTTTCTGGGTCGGGTGTACATTAGACCCCTCTCTAAAATTGCTCCTTCACTCACCTTCAATATTTACTATATTTACACAGCAGAAGTGAGCTAGACACTGAATCAAATTCATACTAAACGCATCATCGTAACCTGCCATCCTAAGGCTAAATATGAACACTGAAACCATGGAAGTAGTGTTGTCATTTTCTGATTTAACTACATGGCTAAAAACTACCCCTTTTATTCTAATATATGTTTAATTTGCATCATGAACAACAGCCATAATTGTGTTAAACACAAGCATGCTGTAGGTACATACGCATTAAAACATGAGAGCAAAGTGACTGATTGCAAGTTTTCATTGAGTTGAAGCACAGTAACAGCTACCTGACTTAGACTCTTTGAACACGGACACCACATGACGCAGGAAGTTGGTGAGCTGCTCCGCACTCTTGGAGTTAGGGTTCTTTGGTGTGATGTCCTCGTGGCACCATAGAGGTCCGAAGGCCCTGAGTAATGACAAGACAGTACTCCAGGCACTGTGACACCATAAAACCACCACCAAGATCAGACAGAATTAATGGACAAACGATTCTTCACATGACCCTGGAACTGATAATGGGTCTGTGCTTTACATGAGATTTCTATTTTAGATTTGCCAGGACCTGGCTTTTGCATAGCAGTGAGGTATTATAACCTGGCTTCAACATACCATTATTATTATTATTATTATTTTAAGAAACTTAAAGAAATTTAACTTAAAGAAATAAGACCTGCTTCTTTTTTGTTTTCAAAATCTAATAAAAAGCCTTTCCAGAAGAGTGAAAATTATTATAACAGCAAAGGTGGATCAAATATGGAATGCAATGTTCAACAAGCACATGTGGGTTTGATTGGTCAGGTGTCCACAAATGTTTGGCCACAGGTGCTTTACTCCTTTACCCCTGTTTATACCTGGTTGTGAGGAACTCGATGAGCTTGTTGGTCTTCTCCTCAGACTCAGTTGGAGACTCCTCCATGTCCTCAAGTTCAGCTGTGATCTGAGGGAGGTTCCCCATGCTGCCTCCCAGGCTCACACTGGAGGAGGTCGAGGAGGAGCTCATACCAGAATCTGCCACAGGAGATGCCTGCCACTCCCGTAGGAAATCCAGACCACCTGTAAGGAAGGAAGAGGACTTTTCTTTTTGTCGCTATATTTTCTTAATGATCTTCTTAATCTTTTTTCTAACACCACTCCATTTGATACAGGTATAGACATGGGAAGGGGGTGTCGATTGTATTCTATATTCATAATGAAGATATAACTCATCTCATATTGGAATGAAAATAATGGACACCTGCCGTAGGTCTATAAGCTGATCTGGTATCGCAACTGCACCGGTTCTTTCACTGTTTCTCTAAAACACGCTGTGTCTATCACACTTTCTATGTTGGCGGTTAAATGATTATTTGTGGTAAGACTTACATATTTCTCTTATGTGTAGATGAATTTGTTTGGCTGTGCATGTGTCAAAAACTTGGTCCTTAATACTGATACAGTATCAATTTTTTTAAATTCCCATCCAAATATTTGACACACACTACATAGATAAAGTGCTAGTAATTTTAAATGCAGATGATTTGGCAGGCAGCAAGAGTTACAAAGTCTCGTTCTAGTCTCCTGTCTTATTATTTCATAGACAAGACAAATGAAATACTAATTATCTCGGGTTGGCTGTTATATGATTATTTGTGGTGAGACCTGCTATGTGTATTTTTCCTTCTGTTGATAAGACCTCATGCATTACCATCAGGCTTTGACATCGTAAATATCACCTCTACTCCCTGACTGTATCAACCTGCACATTTAAAACCATCATAACTTAGAATCTGATTACATGCTAATTCATATGCGGGTGTTGGCTGTTGGGTTCCTCTGTAGTGCTATCATTGATGTGTGTATTTCGAAGTTGAAACTTTTCCAGCTGGACATTTCACTATAATTCGGTCACGCTGTTGGCAATTTCACGATGATTCTATACTTTGCTTGTATTCCCATTCGTTTCTGTACCTGTATGCTGGTATTCAGGCTGAAAGCTGGATTTAATGGTAAGTGTTTTGTTGTCGCTGATCTCCCTGGTGACCAGCAACACAGAAGCGATGACCTGGAAGTTGTTGTTGCAGGAGAGAGCGATGAGCAAATGCAGGAGCAGCCGCTTGCTGTGCTCAAAAACCTCGGGCCGGTAGTGATCTAAACCTGAAAGAAGAGAATAATACCCGATGAGGTTGATGAAGTAAAATAAAATTTATTGGCAATTCATTCATATAAACGTATGCCAAAATAGTGACTAGAGAGCTAGTCTTAGTGACTTAGATCTAGAGTCTAAGCCCACAAACTGTGTGGACTGCACAACTATCAGGATTTGTCAGTTGCAACCTGACTAGAATCTTTTTAGGCACTTTATTGCACTGGTCTTAATTAGTCTTTATTACTGGGAAAGAAGGGCGCACGGTGCCTTAGTGGTTAGCACATTCGCCTCACACCTGCAGGGTTGGGAGTTCTGCGACGCAGTAGGATAAGTGGTATAGAAAATGGATGGATGGATTACTGGGAAAGAAACTTTTGTTTGTCATGACAACAATGAGCTTACTGGATCAAGATATTCAGTGGAACGGAAAAAAAACCTTTGAATAAATTTTTTTTTCAAAACCACTGATGGCAAATACCCAACATATCATATGTTTGCAGAGCCCAAATCTCTGTGAACAATAACAAATGCTTCTATACGAATCTATTCCCGAAGCTAAAGAAGAATGATGTGCAAAATATTCAGAAAAATATCTTATTTACACAATTAGACACAATACAATTATTGTGTGCTTGCAACAGAATTACTGAGTCAGAGAACCTTTAGTTAAATTAAACCTAAACTAAATTAAAACAAACAATTCTGCTTTAATTTATGTTAAATACTTGCAATACTTGTGTGTGCAGATGAGACATATGTACATGCTTTTATCTGTGATAAACATGCCTGGAATAGTTTTGACTGCAGATAAAATATCAGAGGAAGAGTTCTGCACAAATCTGTAGACATGAGAATGCAATGGAGACAGCAGGTGATGACGACATAAAGCGTCTAAGAGAGATAAGTTGTGAGTTATGGCATTTCTTTCCTCTCCCCGATGTTCCATCCTTTTTCATCAGAGATTTTTCACATTTTTGGTATGGTTGCAATGTGTTATTCAGCTTTCCTGCAAGCTGTAATTACAGCTCGGAATGTAGTCGCTGATGTGTACAAATGCCACAGATGGGCCTTTATAACACAGCAGATGTCATTAGTGACACACGCACTGATGCAGGCACATACATATTTAGTACATACACACACGCATACATGGGATTCATGCCTAAAACATTACTCATTACAATCAGTTACAATCACATACTTGGTGTCCAGGTGAATCTTGTTTCAAGCCTTATTTTATCAGTTTCAAGTCAGAAATGAAAGACAGAGAAGAGAAAAGAATGAAAGAAAGGCAGCAGGTGTAAAAGTGATGCGTTATTACCAAGGAAGAGGGCATGCAGCAGGAGGGGAAGATGCAGAGCCCAGTCCTCTCGTACACTGTGGTCCACCACCATCTCTGTCATGAAGATCACCGCTATATTACACCTATCAACATACATCAACAATCCCATGAGTCCGTGCGGTACAGTGAGATTCCCATTTCCGAGGATTGTAGCTGCTATTTTTGTGGTTTGGCAACAAGAACATTAAATTAAAATCTAATAACAATATATATAAAATATAAAATAACTGAAAGAAAATGAAGGACACATTTTTTTGTTTTATTTTACCACGGTTGGTACAAATGACTGCTGAAAAATAGTATTAAACTGCGCATCAGGGTGCATATGTTTACCAGTTGTGCTTCTTGTTTTAGTCAATTCAATACATTTTTATTTCAATTCAATAAATTCAATAAATTTTTATAAATATATGCTTAACTATACACATTATCAAAAATAAGCTTCTGTTCTTTTGATAGTATTCAACAAAGCCAAATGTGACATTTCTCTTAGGGAACAGCCAATTGACAAAACTGTCAGAAAGTCCTAGACTTGTGGGAACATTTGGTGCATAACAAGATATAAAAACATGCCCACACAGTCTATTTTTGTGGGAAACTAATATGATATTGCTGTTGCTAAATAATACTATGCCTTCACCTAAATCTAATCTTAACCGTAAGCATATAAAAGCGTATCTAATAGAATGGAAATTTAGAATTTTAGGAATAATATTCCCTTATTTTTGGGGTAAAATTAGTTTCTTTAAGGGGACTTTTCAAATGTCCCATAATGATAAAATCCCCACATAGTCCATTAAGATGAAAATACTTGCCCAACAAAAGCTTACCTAACACACACTTACTCACCACTGAATGCTTTTAGCACTGCTCCACTTTTATAAAGTAAACACTGACTGTCATGAGCCTACTGCAAAATCTCATGGTTGTCTTAGCACCATAAAAACAGTGCTAAAAACAGTCCAAAAAAAAAAAGAGAAGAATATCAGGCACTCTGCACTGGTAAAAACTTTCCACTGTTGTAAAACTATGAAAACATATTTGTATAGAAACTGAAAGAAAGCATCCATGTTCACATACTAGACCTAAACAGACCCTGCAGTATTATTGAATGCTGTGTAAATGTGTGTGAAAGTTAGTATGTGTCTATGTAATGTATAAAATGCAGCTGCAATAATAAATTTGCCATCCTAAATATTTAATTGAACCTGCTAGTCAAATGTGCTAGGAATACAAAGTAAGCAGAAATAAGGAGACTCAGGAGAAGGCAGAACTTTTTTTTACCTGTGGAGGGGCCCCCGTGGTGTGATGGTTTCAGGCAGGTAGTCCACAAGCGGAGCCCAGCAACCTCCATTAATTGGCATAGGCAAAGGTTGGGGTCGGTTACACTCTAACACACTGAGTAGCCAGCCAGCATACGGTGGGAGAGGATCATCTGCATACACCATCACATTACAGCAGGTATTTAATACAGTTACATTCTATTTAAAAATACAAAATTATTTTGATCTGATTTTTGGAGCCACATTTCAAAGACTCTGGTCAGTTATTTTTCAAAAACTATTACAGTAGCATTCAAACTGTTCTCTATGATTTAAGAAAGTCTTTAACAATTTGGCAAATTATACACATCAAACAAGATTACATCATATTTCATTAAAACTTAATTAATATCAATAACTGCTTTTATTTACTAAAATGATAACAGGAATTATGCACACAAAAACAAAATTTTATAGCTAATTGAAAGACAATAACAGTTAGTACTGTGTGTTAGGTGCACCTGTGTTCTACCATTCTTTAATAACGTATTCTTGAATAATACCATCTGAGTAAAGCTGTAAAGTACAGCATCTGCCACTTCACTTGACTATACAAAGTGCCACTAGTCCTCCAAAGCATGAGTGCTGTGCCATCAGCAGCATATCATTAATCTTCAGAATGGTCTCTCTGAGCAGACACGCCAGGTATGCAGACCAAACACATGACAAACACACCCAGTATACGCGCACATACATACACATATACACACATATTCATACGTAGGTACATGTGGGGTATAGGCACAAGCTTTAGACAGTTCTCTGGATTGGAAACAATCTGGATTGAAAAATACTACATGAGTGTTGGATTAATTAAAAATGGCTTAAAACATTACTGGAATTCTTAAAAGGTGATCACACTGATAATTCCTTAGATCTTCCATTCAGTAATGGAATTCAGCAAAACTCTAAAAATCTAAAAATCTTCACTGCTCTCTATTTTCAAAAGAATATATATATATATATATATATATATATATATATATATATATATATATATATATATATATAAAAAAATTTTTTCTTCTTTTCTCTTCTGTCGCTATCCTGTGCAAACAGAATGAGCTTTAGAGAGTTACTCCCAGCTCTCATGTTATTACAGAGGGGGAGGGACACATTTTTTGTGTGACGTGAATGGGAGCGGAGTGCGCTGCGGCGGACTCCGCTTCCGGCTCTCTTGCTTCTCAGCCAAAGCGAGATGGATTTCGGAAACTCAGGACTCTGTCGAGGCAGCCAGCGGGCTAAGATCCTGAGGGTCCCATATGGATTTGGAGGGGGAATCGGAGATCTCTTGCTCTTTCCTCTGGAGCTTGCAAAGCGACTTCTCCTTCCGGTATGAAGAGTCAACCCACCCTCTCTGACTCCGAGTCAGAGGGGGAGCCAGTGAGGAGGTGTGCACGCCCTCAAGCAGCAGAAAACTTCTCTTTTTTCCTGGAAATTCACCATGAAGTGTCACGCTTTTGGGGAAAGCCGTGTTTATAACCCCGCAATGACAGATTATTTGGCCATCGTGGGAGATAGACAGAATGGCTACTATGCTATACCGAAGGTGGAGGAGGTGCTTACAAGCCACCTTGCTCCATTGACGGCAGCAAAATCAGAGGGCCATCAGTGCCAAAAAGGCAAAAGGAGCGGCCTTGAGGGGCTGCAATAGGAGGTATCAGGGGATGAGAGGTTGTTAGGGCAGTTAGCCCCAGTATTTGATCGGTGTCATCTGAACCATTCTCTTCAGACATACAGGTTCAGGATGTTGACGCTAAAACTTATCATTCCACAGACTCAGTTTGAGGATTGGGTTGTGACGATAGATCTAAAAAGATGCATATTCCAATGACCAGTCACAGGAAGTTCCTGAGGTTCGCGTTTGGAAACAATATAAATATCAATTCTTCCTTTTGCTAGCTTTATCCCCTCGCACCATCACGAAGTGCATGGATGCTGCGCTGGCTCCTTTGGGACTCCAGGGCATCCATGTGCTAAACTACCTGGACAACTGGTTAATTTTAGCGTGGTCCAGGAAATTGGCGATTCAACATCGAGATGTAGTTCTCAGCCACATGAGAAGCATAGGACTCAGGTTGAACCTCAGGGAAATTTGCTTCTCCAGTCGAGCATGACTTTTCTAGGGGTTATATGGGATTTGAATATGATGAGGGCATATCTATCCCCAACAATCCTATCAACATTGAGCAAGATAAAGTTAGGGTTTGGGCTTATAGCAGCAGCAGCCAACATAATACTGTTGGGCCCATTGCACATGAGACCGTTCAGTGGTGGCTGAAAGTCTCAAACAAAATGTTTCATCCGAGGATGAAACCCCTGAGAGTAATCAGTGTCACGCGGCAATGCCTATGTGCTCTGAAAACTCGGAGGTGTCCCCAGAAGTTTCTAGCCTCAGGTCACACTCTAGGGGCATCTCTTATCGCAAAATGGTAATGTCAGACACCTCCCTCATGGTCTCTGGAGCAGCCCTCATCTAGTATGGCATCTAAATCGTCTAGATGTGTGGGCCGTATTCCTAGCACTGAAATTCTTCTACTCAGGTAAGAGGTCACCATGTGTTAGACAATACGGCGCTGGTCTCATATATCACCAGGGAGGATTACTTTTGTGCCCCTCTTCAGTCAGGCTCAACTGATTCTTCTCTGGCGGAGGGGAAGTTTTGTCAGTGATTGCAATGTACATTCTGGGCAACTGGAATGTGGGGGTGGACATCCTGTCGAGGCAAGGGCTGAAGCCCAGGGATTGGAGGCTCTATCCACAAATGGGTGAGTCCATATGGTGCAGGTTTGGCCGAGCGGAAGCGGACATGTTCGCTTCCGAGGAGACAACACGCTGCAGACTGTGGTTCACCCTCACTACTCCCACACCAAAGACAAAAGATCAGGGCTGGACGCCATGGTACACACGTGGCCGAGGTCATGTCTGTACGCTTTTCCCCCAATCGCTCTGCTCCCACAGGCTCTAGCAAGAGTTTGCCAAGATCGTGCTATGTCTGCTGCTAGTAGCACTGAATTGGTCTGTTTGGTTCTCGGAGATAAAATCTCTGCTGGACAGTACTCCTTGGGAGATTCCCTGACACAGGGATCTATTGTCTCAAGAAAGAACTATGGAAAGTGTGAGTCTGGCCACTGAGGGGCCAGCTCACAGTTGACAGACCTTCCTGGACCACAGAAGCTTAGGGTTAGGGTTAGGTAGCTCTTTTGGCTGCCCTGACATCCCTGTTGCCCCTTCCTGCCTTGATTTTGCCCCTGGATTAGCCAAGACCTCCCGATATCCTAGGCCGGATTATAAGTGCCTACGTATGCTGTCCAGCCAGTAGTGTTGCAGGCTTTCTCCCCTGCTCTGTTCCTTATACCAGAATGAAGAAGATTGCACCTACTGTGTCCAGTGAGGGCTCCTTGTACTTACATCTGGCCAGTGGTATACGTCGGAGCAGTTATTGGTCTGCTTGGCTGTGACAGTAAACGTGATGCTGCATCAAAGCAGCACATCTCTATTTGGATAGTGGAAGCTATCTCTATTGTTTATGAGGCGTGCGTTCTCGCTACACCTCTGGGCATAGGGACTCATTCCACTAGGGTGGTCACCTCCTCAAATGCTTTATTTAAGGGGTACCCTTACAGGATGTGTGTGCTGCGGCAGGGTGGTCTACGCTGCACACATTAATTCAGTATTACAATTGGCCTTATTGGCCAGATCGTATATGGTTCTTGGAGATAATATCTCTGCTGGACGGTACTTGCTGGGAGATTTCCGTTTGCAGGGATCTGTTGTCTCAAGCCAGAGGGATGATTTATCACCCTTCGCCGGAACTATGGAATCTGTGAGTCTGGCACCTGAGTGGCACCAGCTCATAGATTCTGGTCTCTCAACTGAGATTGTAGAGACCATGTTAAATGCTAGGAACGTCAGTGAGACCCAGTAAACTGCGCAATGGCTACAGTCCTGGAGTTCTTACAGGAACATTTCTTGGCAAAGCTGGCTCCTTCTACAATTAGTGTCTACGTGGCTGCCATATTGGCCAGGCACACCCCTATTGATGGAGCCTCTGTGACAGGCCATACCCTCAGTAAGACGGAGTGGCTATACTCATTCCCACAGCATGAAGCTCATGCAACGTTGAGTTCCATTTGAAAGGGAATGTTTGGGTTACACATGTAACCCTGTTCCTTGAGAAGGGAACGAGTCGTTTCCCAAAAGTATACTATAATCTTCGTTCAAATGACCTGTTATATCTTTACGTTCCTCAGGTCTGAACAGAGCTGGGAAAAATGACTTTAATTATAACGCTTCTGTTATTTGAAATAATCTACAACATAATTTAAAGCTGACCATGCTTTCATCACTGAATGAGTTTAAAGTATTTCTAACAGATTCTGTGTTTTATCTCCTGGTAAGTTGTTGTTGTGATCCTTGATTGTGTTGTTTTGTGTTCTTGATGTTGTAAATTTGTACATTTATGTTAATTGTTGCTACCCTCTTGGCCAGGTCACTCTTGTATAAGAGATTTTTAATCTCAATGAGTTTTTTAACCTGGTTAAATAAAGAAATGAATGAAAGAAATAAATTATACACACATAAAAGCAGGTGAAATATCTGTTGCTCTGAGCTTGTAATTTGGACACTTTAAACAGCACAGTAAACAGCCAGTGATAGCAAAAATTAGTGAAATCACAAAACTGAGAAGTCAAAGATGAGAGGTCAGAGGTCAACGATAACAATGTACTGACTTTTCTCCTCATCATAGGAGCCCCCGGAGCTGTTACTGTAACGTGACTCTAGTCGGTTATGTGCCCGCGCAGCTTTACTTAACCTGCAGACATACACAAAAACAAACACATGCAAACATCAGCAGTGAGGACACACACACAAAGCACAAAAGCACTAAAAATTCATTTCCAATGAAGAAACTACTTTGAAACTGTATACTAAAAAATGTACTGTTTTAGTATAAGAAGCTCAGTCTCTTATCTCTGGAGACAATTACCTCTCCTCGTTCTCTCGAGCAATCTTTGACTCATCCGTGTCTTGGATATTTTCCTGCCCTGCTACAACAGTGTTGCTGCTGGATGTTGTCCCTTCATCAAACATACAACACAGCAAACATCAGACTAACAAAAAAACCAAGACCATTATGAACAATAAATGAAGAGCAGTCATATTTCTTGTCTATGGTCACCTGAGGCCACAGCGGAGATCTTACTGCTGGCTGCAAACCGGTAGAAAGGTGGGTTATCACAATGCAGCACTACAGGGTTAACAGGGTCAGTCTGCTGAAGTTCAAACAGCAGCTCCTCCATGGTCTGAATGGTGTTGTTACGACACAGATAGATCACTACTTTCTTAATCTAGAGACAGACAAAAAACACAGGCTTGTAAGATCTGAATGTTTGACACTGTGAGCTTTGTGTCTGGTGCCACACAATGTATCACGATGTGTACCAAAGGCCCCCAAAGGAAAGTGAAACATTTTGATGTTCTGTTGACATTTTTGTTGAGCAGAAAACAAAGAAAATACAGTACGAGAGTAAGAGACAGTAAGACTGTTTGTGTATCCTTACATAAGGTAGTAGTGTGGTGTCACTGCTGACTCCACACAGGCTTATAAGGAACTGCAGTGTGATTCTCAGATTGTTGCTCCATTTGTCATTGGTCACTAGAGCATTCCATGCATTTTCCATCTCTGGGCCTGGAAGCTCATCACCATACTTAAGAACACATACACAACATACTTAAAACACAAAGTAATTGGAATTATAAATTAAAGTACAAGGGCACCACAAAAGAAAGCAGCAGTAGGCAATATTTACTTTAAAATGGTCTTCATGATATACCAATGATACAGAGGTGCTTAAAAGATTGTGAACCCTTTAGAATTGTCTATATTTCTGCATAAATATGAACTAAAACTTCCTAAAAGTAGATAAAGAGAACCAGAGTAAACAAATGAAATAAAAAAATATATTATACTTGGCCATTTATTTATTGAGGAAATTGATCCAATATTATATCTCTGTAAGTGGCAAAAGTATGTGAACCTAAAGAATTAGCAATTAATTCGAAGGTGAAATTAGAGTCAGTATATTTCAATCAATGGGATGACAAAGATGTGTGAGTGAGCTCCCTGTTTTATTAAAAAAACCCCCAGAGATTTATCAAAGTCGAATTCTAGAGCGTCACATAATTTTGCCACTCACAGATATGTAATATTCTTGTTTCATTCATTTAATTGGGTTCTCTGTATCTAATTTTAGGACTTTTGAAAATCTGATGATGTTTTAGGTCATATTTATGCAGAAATGTAGAACATTCTTAAGGGTTCACAACCTTTCAGGCAATTTACAAATTTATTGGTGCTATTTTCCCCATAGCCATTTTGTTAACATTTTGTTTGAGACAAAAATACCCATTATATGATATTTTTTATTTAACAGTGGAACAATGATATAATAATTTTTTTAATGGAAAAAGGTCTTCTAGAACTTCTGGGAGTGGCTAAGCTTTTGGTAATGAAATCAGTGACCATCACTGACATAATACAATAAAACCAAGGATGGTTAAGCCAATATTAACTGTAAAGGCTTATAAAACCTCATACTAATTATGGTGCAGACTGAGTTGTACCTTGGCAGTCATGTACATGAGGTTGTTGAGAATGAGAGAGGTGGCCTGCAAGGATCCCCAGCCACTGCCTCTGAGCGGGTGTGAGAGGCCCATGCCGTCCGCATGCTTTTGCCCGTTCTCCTCTGGTGTGCAGGGACTGGAGGCTGGGGGAAGCAGACCCGTGTCTACTAGCTCGATGTTGTTCAGCCAAGGCAGCAGGTAGGTGAGCATTATCTGCCTACCATTGGGATGAGTGGTAGGAAACCTCTGGCTGACCTCTGTGTGTGTCAAGAAAAAGAAGGAAAAAAGTAGAGTAGTGAGATTTTGCAGGCTTCGTCTTCCACACTATTTACTCAGTGCTACTGCTCTGGTACAAACAAACATACAAACACACTACCTGAGAAGAGGGGGAGAGTGAGCTCTGGGTACATGCAGGCAAGCTGGTTAGAGAGCTGTGAGAGGGATACACTGTAAAGGGGGGGCAAAGGGCCGTGGGTGCCATACAAGATGTTCCCTGACTTTTGGCCCACAATTCTTGCAGAGTACACAGATAGCTTTGCCTCCAAAACCTGTGCAACACACCGCAAAGGGAAAAGAGCAAGAGAAAAATTGAGAAAAATCAATTGAACTTGGAATAAATCTTCACCTTTGGTGGTTAAGACGTGTATCTTTCAGAAAATTCATGAACAAAGCAAACGACACATTAAATTTTGAATACATATATATATATATTTCATACAATATATATATATATATATATATATATATATATACATATATATATATATATATATATATATATATATATACATATATATATATATATATAATATTTCATATTACTGTTTTATGTTAAGTATTATATGTTGCAAAACTATTATTAAAGAAAATTCCTGTCTTATACCTGCATAAGCTGCATGGAGATCTCATAGATCTCTCTGCTGGTGTCAGAGGATTTAAAAAGCACCAGGTTCAGCAGGGTAACAAGGTCACATGGATAGTTTCTGAAGAAAGAAAAATAAAGATTTTCGGTCTGACTTTACATTGTGAAAAATCTACTAAATCAATCCAAAAGTGTATAATAAAAACAATGTATCACACATCATATGGGTGATCACCTATATAATATTAATTGTCTACTATTAATATAAATATCCTAAATATGAACCCTTACACCCTAGCATACTGCCATTATAGTTTTCCAACCTGCTACCACACACTGTGGCGATGGCCTTAAAACAGCCTGAGGCCAGCTGGTAGGAGCCAGTGAAGCAGCGATCCACTGCCCAGTTAAACAAATTTGACTGATCTGGGTTTAGTTCCAGCAGCAGAATGACCACCTCACAGCCCAGTCGATGCACCTGTAGCATGAAACAGTGTGTGTGGGATAAAAGCTTAAGAGACAGACAATTTTTTACTAATTTTACTCTTAGGACTTTTTTTTTAAAATGTTTTTAGAAATAGTAAATCAATACTAAAATATTTTTTCCAACACAAGGAAGACTTTATTTAAATTATAGAGACTTTGTTTGGAGTTTTTTTTTTTTTGTCTAAAAGTAACATATTGAAGAAAAAAAAACAGAGATGGCACGGCCATCGATTAGGCCATCGATTTTTAAATTTAAATGGTTTCAAAATAGAGCATGCAATTCATTAGCTCTTTTAAATGAATTTTTTTTAATCACTACTTCAATCTATAATCCCTTACTGTTGTTTCTGATTTCGATTGCTTTTGACTATGATTTCTCAGACAGAGAATATAGCAAACACATCTTACCCGCAGATCATGGCACCCAAGGATATTGTCTAGCCACTTGTAGAGATAGCCATCAGTGGACAAACCGACATTATCAAAGACTGGCCCACAACATAACACGGCAGACATAGCCTGGGAGGAAAATACACACAAATAGACACACCGTGTTAGATACATGTCATGGTTAAATACATTCACTGTTTTTTCCCCCCTCATTCACCTACCATATAATTAATTACACTGTGCACTAACAATGTCATAAATATGTCACAAAAAGGCCATTTTTATTATATTTGAGGTACATTAATTGAACTGTACTAGTACAGTACTAGTAGTGTGCGATGTCATACTATAGCACACGGTATCTTCATTTAACCACACTGATGCAATCTAATGACTTTTAAGGAACTGTTTCTAATTTTTATATGCCTGTGAGGAATTTCATTTAATTTCATTGATAAGCCTTTGCCTTCCCTGCAACCAAACCAAATTTGTCATAGCAATGCCCTACTCAAATCATTTCTCTAAATATCAAGTCATACTCTTACAATTAAGTGATTAGGATAGGTAAACAGCACTCCTGCACTACCATCTTTATAAAATTAGCGGTACCAGGGATTTGGTAATTTGCTGTACCTTTAAAGCGCAGTATTGGTAGCGTGTGATCTGGTGGTTGCGGTCACTGTAGCGGTCCAGTGGAGTGAACATGACACTGAAGGGACCGGCCCATTGGCTGAACAGAATGAAGAGATGATGGCGCAGACTCTGCTGAGGAAAGAGGAATCGCCTATGGTGCACTGGATGGAGAGCGAGAGAAGAGTACAGCATATAAAAACACCCTCTGATCTGAATTTACATATTATTATTATTATTATTATTATTATTATTTAGTCATTAAATCTGAATGTACATATTGTATTCATAGAATGTAGAAAGCAGTGTAGAAGAAGATTGCCAAATACTAATTAAAAGAAGAATAAATTAAGCAATAAAGGAATGACTATCCACTTCAATTCAGTAACACAGACTCACTGGACACCAAGTGAACAGATAGTTACTGTAGATACCTGGCACACACTGGATGAGGTTGGCCACCATGCCGCTGAAATGAGCTCTGATATCCTTCAGGATCTCCAACTCTTTATCGTTTTCTGCTTCCAGGAGCATGCGTGTCAGATCCACATACTCCAGGAAAAGAGCACCCAGAGCCAGAGAATCCCTCTCTAATGCCCCGTTAGTGCTGGAGAGTGAAATGTGTTGTTTAATGTTAGATCTGTGTTCCTTAACCGAAACTTTAATGAGAGAAATTGCAGAACTTCAGTGATTGTATGTGCAGCCCACCTGTCACTGATGACTCCTGAGTCAGCCAGCAGCTCAAAAATACGGAGCAGCTGCAGCCTCAGAAGATCTCTCCTTTCCCGACGCTTCTTATTCTTCAGAGGGAAGAGAATATTTAATATGCACATGTAGCATAACAACTGCCCACGTGCAAAAAAATATCATTTTAAAACATGAGATTTCAATCAAACCTACCTCTGGTCGTCGCTCTAAGGCTTCTTTCATGAGTGGATGGAGTTCCTCCACTAGCTCCCTAAACATACACAGCAGCAGTAATAAGATAAACAAAGCCAAAAAGTATATTAGCATGCACATCATCATTAATTTCCTGAATGCATATCTTGTTTTTTCATTTTCAATTATCTAACAAGTGTACATTACTGAAATTTGTTCTCATATCTTCAATGATATGGAATTCACTCCATAAGTTAAATAACTTAGACTGAAAAATATTTTGCTAGGATAAAACGCCTGTGCTGTCATGGTTCATTATGTTCACAGCAAAGTAATGACAAAACGCCCAGAGTGGTATGATAGCGATCTGTGTTATGAGTAAATAACATGCATGAATGCTGAAGTGAATACATGCTTTACAAGCAGTTCCTACACAAAAATATACCTAAAAGATTTGTTTCCCTAATGCAGTTGATCAGTCAACATAAATCTAGTGCAACCGTGTCAGTTTAACATGTTCTTTGGACTCCTCAGAGTGTTTCATCTTAGAAGCTGTTTTGAGTGTTACCTGAAGACGAGGGAGTTAGTCCGGCCAAAGCCCAGCACCAGAGACTCTGTGATCTCAATGCTCTCGAGCCGCATGAGGGGAACCAACTGCTTGAGGAGCCAGGCTACTGAGGGAGTTCCAATCACCTGCTTACACACACACACACACACACACACACACATACACACACACACAAGTTGTCCATAGCTAACCTTTTGATCTTATACATTTGATGTATGTATCGATGTACTGTATATTGAGACTTGATATAACTTGACTTTAATGGATGGTCTTTAATGCCGTGGATGTTTTCAATTCCTGCTCAACAAGGAGTTATGTCAAAAAAATGCCAAATCTTACAGTTGGAGGCCTTTGCTCTCAGTGCACTGGTATGCAACTTTGACTAGAGTTCATGATAAAACCATCAGAAGAGTCATACCATGTGGGGCATCTACCTTGTTATCATATGTGATGCTGCCATCGGGAGTGGTAGCCATAATCTCAGGGGTGGAAGCCCTCAGGTGACCTGGGCTCATGATACTCGGCTTGGCTACACCCAGGCACAGGATTAGGTAGTTCCTCCACAGGGTCACGTAGCTATCGGCGGGTCCGGCTGTGCTCGTCTTTTTCGCGTACACTGGACTACTGCAGGGGATCATGGGTAGGACTAATGGTCAGTTTGATTCATTTCCTTAAATTAAATTTTCTCCTTGGATTATTGCTAACCCTTAGTCTCTAACAAAGCATGATAAATAATAAACAACATTTTGGATGTGATGAATCAACAGGTTTACTTCCTGCAAAACAAGGCATACACAAAACAATGTATTCAAATGTGGGACATTCTTCTGCTTACACATACAAACGTGTTAACAGGTAAAAGATTAGAACAACATAAATTTTCTCAGCTTGGTTCTATGGGCTTCTTGCTAGTATGCAATTTTTTTTAAATTAGACATGAATTAGAAGTTGGCTTAACTGTACAGATTGCTTAATCAAAACAGAATAAAAATGTATTTAAGTTTACATTTACATTTGCTTATTGATTGTTTCCTAACTCACTTGGGGTCCACTAGGGGCATGAGCAGCTGCAGACGTGTGAAGGCATATGGCCAGGCATAGCTCAGAGCCATGGGACAGTGTTTTGGCAGGTGCTCCTGCCGGAGAAAACTATAGAGACACAAAACCCAGGGGTCCTTCACTGACTGGGCGAAAATCCACACATGAGAGGGGCTCTTAACATCATAGTGGCTGTTGACCAACCGTGCATTCCACTCCACCAGCCACTGTAGGTCCACATGGTGACTCAGTGGCAGAGTGGCCTGAAGGCACAAAAAGACATAAGAGAGCAGGACATTTATCATTCTACAACATAACAACAAAAAACATTCACATTAGAGTGGCTGAAAGCAGAAGTGTCCAAGTGCAGAAGTGTTTATAAAAATAAAGAATGAGTGTCTCTAAACTTCTGACGGGTAGTGTATGTGCTCAAGCTAAGGTCCAGGTGAGTACAGTATGATATCTATCACTGAATATGAAACAAAACTGCAGAGTTGAAATAAGCTACTGTAAACACATATAAATGCATATGTGTTATCACTGGAGTGAAATTAGAGTGCTTACTGAGTCAGACACAGCCACATGGACAAAGCTGTCTAGAACTATAGGGCTGAGCTGGTCCATCACTTCGATCATTGGCTTATCATCATCCTGAAAGCAAAAAAAAAATAAGGCAAATCCAGTACTCATGTTACAGCAGAACTAGGACCAGTTAATGATGATAAGAGTTAGAGTGCTTACTGAATCAGACACGATCTTGTTTTGAGCATATGCTAAACTGGTTACAATAATCAATACAGTCGTTCAATTACAACCTCACTTAGTTGGGACCAGCAACCAATAATGTTTCATAGTTTTCCCACCCATGACCCACACATCATTAATAGCTCTGCTGCAAAAGAATTCAAAACAAACTTAAAAAAAAAAATAATCATCAGATATCAAAATAATCATGAGGTTGACACAAATGTTACCTCTGCCTGGCCAATGGCTGTGAAGAGCAAGCGGATCTCTCGGAGCACCGTGACAGCGAGTTTGCGTGTGCTTGTCTGGCAAGAACAGAGCAGAAGCAGGGCCAAACCCTCGACAGCGTGCAGCACCGTGGAGTGGGGGCTGCGCTCAACCGGCAACCTGGAGCTCCCACCAGCCTGAATATACACATTCATCAGCATACAGTCCAGTACTTTTGCTCACTTAAAAATTGAGTGGTGCTATGTTCTAATTTGTTGAACACATCGAAATTTATATATCAGAAAATGAAAGCTGTAATTCTGATCTATTGTCTCATATTCAGCTTTTGATCTCAAACACGTCTTCGGCGTATAGAAAAAACAAAACAAAACAAAAGAATCGGTGTTGCCATTGCCTTTTGGAGGGGATTGCATAAATACATTTTGACATATTAGCATTTACAACAGATACACACAAAAAAATTATATAATAGCATTCAATTTTGAAAGATGCATATTTTCATTAAAAACATGTAGACTATTTATTCAAAGAGAAAAAAAATCAACTTGTGGGATACTGAGAAGTTTTAATATGTTGGCAGTTAAATGAATCTAATAGGTACCATGCTGTGTTGTATGTTCAGAGTGAAGTAGTATTATGTATTGGCAGAAGTGTATGCTGTAACATTGGAAATAAGAACAGTTCTTTGTGAAATACACTGGCAGTAAGAAGTGAAAACTGTAACTTACTGTAGCAGCAATACAAAGGTTCTCAACCTTTTGTAACTAAAGCCCCCCCGAAGCCTTCCCTATCAAGCCCCTCCAATATTGGAGGAGACCAGGTATAATGATTCTATATAAAATTTATCTATCTATCTATCTATCTATCTATCTATCTATCTACAGTGAGGGAAAAAAGTATTTGATCCCCTGCTGATTTTGTATGTTTGCCCACTGACAAAGAAATGATCAGTCTATAATTTTAATGGTAGATTTATTTGAACACTGAGAGACAGAATAACAACAAGAAAATCCAGAAAAACCCATGTCAAAAATGTTATAAATTGATTTGCATTTTAATGAGGGAAGTAAGTATTTGACCCCCTCTCAATCAGAAAGATTTCTGGCTCCCAGGTGTCTTTTACACAGGTAACGAGCTGAGATTAGGAGCACACTCTTAAAGGGAGTGCTCCTAATTTCAGCTTGTTACCTGTATAAAAGACACCTGTCCACAGAAGCAATCAATCAATCAGATTCCAAACTCTCCACCATGGCCAAGACCAAAGAGCTCTCCAAGGATGTCAGGGACAAGATTGTAGACCTACACAAGTCTGGAATGGCCTACAAGACCATTGCCAAGCAGCTTGATGAGAAGCTGACAACAGTTGGTGCGATTATTCGCAAATGGAAGAAACACAAAAGAACTGTCAATCTCCCTCGGCCTGGGGCTCCATGCAAGATCTCACCTCGTGGAGTTGCAATGATCATGAGAACAGTGAGGAATCAGCCCAGAACTACACGGGAGGACCTTGTCAATGATCTCAAGGCAGCTGGGACCATAGTCACCAAGAAAACAATTGGTAACACACTACGCTGTGAAGGACTGAAATGCTGCAGCGCCCGCAAGGTCCCCCTGCTCAAGAAAGCACATATACATGCTCGTCTGAAGTTTGCCAATGAACATCTGAATGATTCAGAGGACAACTGGGTGAAAGTGTTGTGGTCAGATGAGACCAAAATGGAGCTCTTTGGCATCAACTCAACTCGCCGTGTTTGGAGGAGGAGGAATGCTGCCTATGACCCCAAGAACACCATCCCCACCGTCAAACATGGAGGTGGAAACATTATGCTTTGGGGGTGTTTTTCTGCTAAGGGGACAGGACAACTTCACTGCATCAAAGGGACGATGGACGGGGCCATGTACTGTCAAATCTTGGGTGAGAACCTCCTTCCCTCAGCCAGGGCATTGAAAATGGGTCGTGGATGGGTATTCCTACATGACCCAAAACACACGGCCAAGGCAACAAAGGAGTGGCTCAAGAAGAAGCACATTAAGGTCCTGGAGTGGCCTAGCCAGTCTCCAGACCTTAATCCCATAGAAAATCTGTGGAGGGAGCTGAAGGTTTGAGTTGCCAAACGTCAGCCTCGAAACCTTAATGACTTGGAGAAGATCTGCAAAGAGGAGTGGGACAAAATCCCTCCTGAGATGTGTGCAAACCTGGTGGCCAACTACAAGAAACGTCTGACCTCTGTGATTGCCAACAAGGGTTTTGCCACCAAGTACTAAGTCATGTTTTGCAGAGGGGTCAAATACTTATTTCCCTCATTAAAATGCAAATCAATTTATAACATTTTTGACATGCGTTTTTCTGTATTTTTTTGTTGTTATTCTGTCTCTCACTGTTCAAAGAAATCTACCATTAAAATTATAGACTGATCATTTCTTTGTCAGTGGGCAAACGTACAAAATCAGCAGGGGATCAAATACTTTTTTCCCTCACTGTATATACCTGATCTATAATCTGTTTTTGATAGATAGATAGATAGATACATTTTTTAATTACTTTTCATAACTTGTGATTTTTTTAAAATAACTTTTATGACTTTTAAAAAACTATATAAAGGACATGTATGGAGCATGAATGATCAAAAATGTTTCTGAACACTATAACTACTTTGAACAAGAGAGCTAGGCTGTAATAACGTGTACAATTTTACATGTAAAACATGTTGCATTGCATTCGTCTTGCATTCTAAAAACATTCGTATACGAATTATGTAAACTAGGATGAAGGGCGCATCTCATTATCCATGACATTGTTAAATCTCTGGCTCTCAGCCCCTCACTGAACAGAGCAGGCACAGAGAGATGTGTGAGTGCAGTGGGAAAGCAAGACCTCGCATTTGCAGGACAGTACTGGTGACATTTTGAAAGTTGCTAAGGTTTGTTCCAAAAGTCTCTAGATTTCTCACTAGGTCCTTTTATTTATTTATTTATTTATTCATTTTAACAAAAAAATCGCTAAAGGGGTCTGAAAAGTCGCTAAGTTGGGAACACTGGTCAGCACTGACAGCTAGATAAAAGACAGGCTAAGCTCCGTCTCTCCTCATCAAAAAGAAAATGCAGAGGGAGAGAGAATGTTGGTTTTTTCATTCATGCACATTCTATTTGAAAAGCAATAAAGTACACCTAGTACCCAAATGACGCCCTGTCTGAGTTTTTTTCTTGAAAACAATTTGCACCCCCTTCCGATCTCTCCACACCCCTACCAACCCCCGGGTGAGAACCACTGATCTAACATGTTAACATGGATCATTGCAGTATTACCTCTGCTGAGCGCTTGCCTGGAGCCTGCAGTGCCAATCTCCACTGGGTGAGCAGCTGCAGCAGTAATTTTACTGAAGTGTCCTGCAGCCCCTGCTGTGTGTCCTGCACCTCCCGCAGCAGAAAGTTTGTGTAACCAAACAGAACGTCCTCTCGCCAATCAGAGAAGTCCAACAACAGACTCTGGAGGGAGTTCTGGGCAATTAGACGGAGCTCAATGTCCATGTGGACTGTCAACCTAAACAACATCACACACACAAGACATAATAATAATAATAAGAAGAAGAAGAAGAAGAAGAGAAAATTATTAAGAACCAAAATGGAACCAGTGTGATGTCAAATGACCTTTTCTCATCATAACGGTAATTATAGCGGAACGTCCATAAAGTTAATAATGACCAGATTGTCTGTTATATTCTGAATACATTTACTCGTAGTGTTCTGTCATTTCAGTAAATCTCTATCAAACTGTTCCCCAAGCTGGGTGCTCACTCACCTGTCTCTTTTTCTATGCTTCCCCTGTGTCTGCCCATATCATTTCCTTTCTCATATTACTTTATCAAGGCATTAAATCTTTGCTATATTGTTTACTGGCAGCAATTGTTTCAAGGTCTCTCACCTAGCTAGCAGGTCAATAAGTTCAGGTTTTGACATGCCGTCTGGAAGGATGCGAGGGATGGCTGCCACACACGTCCTAAACAGGTCAATCTTTGGCTTCCTCTCACCGCTGGAACAGAGAGAGAGAGAGAGAGAGAGAGAGAGAGAGAGAGAGAGAGAGCTGAGGTCCACAGATGACTCATGATAACTGGTTGTGAGTTTCCTTGTCTCCCACATTTCCTCCCACATTCACACACAGGTAAATACCAGGCCATGAAAGGGGATACTCTGACTTTTAAAAGACATTCAGCTGAAGCTTGATCCAGCCAGGCTGAAACAAGAGCACTGGAAAACACCCACACAACTGCAATCTGCTGCAAAATAGCACCTTGTAAAAGTTGGAATCTTGTGATATAACCACGAAGGACAATCTGACCTGTGTATTCACATGTCATCTTTATCAATCAGGTTGTTTACAGAATATACTTATGCTTAGGTTTGGTTTATGCTTAGGCTTTGATGTTAGGCTTAGGTGTAATTGTCATCTTTTTGTGTTTATACCAATCGGATACCATGTTTGTAATAACACCCGCAATGACACATGGGACTACGGGTGACACTTACGTGATCATGTCCTCTGGCTCTTTGTTGAGCATCTGCACATTGGTAAGCATCATACAGCGGCCCACCTCCTTATCCAGGTGCCTCAGGATGTTATCAATTGCCTTCCTCACCTGCGAGTAGTACAGTGCCATACCTAAAGGAGAACACAGAGACACGGTTAACTTATAAAAACATACACCTTATTTATAGCCCTTCAATTTATTAACCAACAACAGCAAAGCATACATCTAACGGTACAGCCATACAGAGATTACACATTCCATTTCCAGCCTCAATGCTTCTTTAGTCTATAGATGTTAAAGATGAACATAAATAAATGCAATCGATGCATAGTGCAATAGATGTGCAAAATAATAGATGTACGTGTGTCATATTACACTGGTTTAAGACCATTCGAACTATCGGGACTGGAATCACATGGGACCAAACAAAAAATGGCCAGTTTTTAATCTCATGTGAGGCGGTCAGATGTGAAGCTGCTGGCAGGATAATCGACATCGGGAGTGTATCCAGTGTCACACAGAAAAGGAAGGGTTCCTATCTGAGTCTGGTTCCTCTTATGGTTTCTTAATCATGCTGTCTCAGAGAGTTCTACACTATAAGGCCAAAAGATTTTGGACATCTTATCATCACACCCATATGTGCTTTTTGAACATCCCATTACAAATTCAGACCCTACTTTGTTGTTATATCAGCAAAAGTATAACACCCACTCTTCTGGGAAGGTGCTCCACTAGATTTTGGAGCATGGTTGTGGGTATTTGTCCATTCAGCCACAATAGCATTAGTGAGCATTAGTGGTAAATGGTTAATGGTCTGCACTTATCTACACCTTTTAACCTTAGCGGTTCTACAAAGCGCTTTCACATTCACCCATTCACACACACACACACACACACCAATGACAGCAGAGCTGCCATGCAAGGCTATTGGGAGCAACTTAGGGTTCAGTGCCCAAGGACACTTCAGTATGTGGAGTCATGTGGGCTGGGGTTCGAACCACCAACCCTGCAATTAGTAGACAACCCGCTCTACCACCTGAGCCACAGCTGCCATAGCGGCATTGACGTCGGGTGTGGAGGCCTGGGGTGCAGTTAGCATTCCAATTCATCCCAAAGGTGTAAGTTCTCAAGATCTTCTACTCGAAGCTCGACAAAACCTGTCTTCACGGACATCACTTTGTGCGCAATGTTATGATAGAACATATTTGGCCTCTTAGTTCCAGTGAAGGGAACTAAGCAACTGTAATGCTACAGCACACAAAGACATTCTGTACAATTATGTGCTTCCAACTATGTTACAACAGTTTGTGGAAGGACCAGATATGGATGTGATGGTCAGGTGTCCCCAAACTTTTGGCCATATAGGTTTACACAACAGTCACTTGCACAGATACAAACCACCACTCTCTTGTGCTTGTATATGCGCTGAACACTCACCAATGAGCTTAGCCTGCTCTTCTGTGAGAGTCTTGCTCAGGTAGGTCTTCTTTTTCTTCAGGGTGTTTCCTGAGGGCAGTGTAGCGCCAGTGTTAGGCATGGGCGGCTCGCCGTCCTTCTGTTGCAGGCTGTCCGCTATGACCAAGAATGCTCTCAAAGCAATGTTCATTCTCTATATAACACAAGCACACACAGTGATACCCTCTCGATAGGTATTTCATTATTTTGACAAACTATAAAATAATCTCGAATAACCAAATGATATCATGAACAAATTATAGAATGAACAGGTCATTAGAAATCTTACTAAAGGAAACATTGTGAAAATGAAACATACATTTATTGCTCAATAATAGATTTATACATTTGTGTTCATCGTTACTGATTTATGAGCCGTTAATTATGCTAAGACTTAAGCAAGTTGGAAAGAGGAGATTACAAATGACATGTCACCTCAGGATTAAGACTAAATGCCTTAGCTGATTTGCCAACACTGAGTAGGTCACAGATAATTTCCTTCATAGCAAAATCCAGTCTTTCCTGTTGCAGAAAGAGATAGAGGAGTTAGAATTAGCTTGAATGCATCATCAGATGTCAGAACTGTGATCAGTTCGTCAGAACTGCTCAAAGAAAATTCAGTTGTACTTGTAGGTATAACAGGTGGGCAGCAGAGATCAGAAAGAGCTGAATGCACATGCATGGATGTGTAAAATTTCAAGTCACACCTGTGCGATAAACTGGATTATTTTGACGAAAATGTTGAGAGGCATGTCACGAGGGACAACACTTCTGGATCCCTTAGGGAACAGGGTGGAAATGATGGAGGTCAGACGGCTGAGGAGAAAGTCGGAGAAAATCATCTTTCATCAACTGATTACTGTTACCGGTATCAAAATTTATCATCACTATAACTGTCATTGACAGCATGTGAAGCTGCATGCGCCTATATCAGGAGTAAATATAATTACCTCAGTGTGGCTGTGTTGCTCTCACACTTGATCCTGATCATGTAGACCCACAGTAGCCGATACAATGACTCCAGCGCTACACGGGCCATTTTCTGATCCTTGTTCTGGAAAAAAAAAAAAAAAAACAGATTACATTAAGACAGTGCAGTCATTTTATCATATTTATTATAGTTATTTTTCTATTTATTTTGATTGTTGAAATATGAAAATATTATTTATACTAAAATGTTGTTGTTTACAAATCCATCCACCCATTTATTATAACTGATAATCTCAGTTTTTTTATTAGATCTTAGGTCTGACATTGTCTGTGTTACAAGCTAACAGACAGCCCCTTCAAAGAGAATGGTACCTGAGACATAAAAGACAGAAAGAGAAACAGTGTCAGAAATTGATTAAACTTTAGCTTCAGCACCCCAGGCTCTTCTGGTCTGCATTCCTGCAAATCGACACATTTTATTCGGCATAGTGCTCTTTCCATCTCTCGCCTTCGTTCTCTTTCTTAGTCCCGGTACAGCAAAATACCCTCACTGGCTTAGTACTGAAGAGTTTCACCTCTCCAGTGCAGTGTTTTATCTGCTCTAACATACCTGCTCAATTTGTGAATTTGCTTCATAATACTCTAATCAACTGAACGAACAGTAAAGAATGAGGAAGAACTAAACTAGTTAACTGCTCTAATTCCCAGAGCCCTTCGGCATACACTAAACAGCTATTAATTTTCTCATTCATGAAATTATTCAATCAGCCAATCATGTGTCCAATCTACCACTGTCCAGTATTGGTCAAACTTTGCCCACTGTAGTCTCAGATTGTTCAGATGTTCTTGGATGACAAGGGTGAAACCTGATGTGGTCTTCTGCTATTGTAGCCCATTCACCTCAAGGTTTAATGTGTTCTGAATTTTCAGATGTTTTTCTGTGCACCACGTTTTTAAAGAGTGGTTAAATCCATTACTGTAGTTGTCCTGTCTGCTCAAACCAGTCTAGCTATTCTCCTCTGACCTCGCTTATCAACACAATGTTTTTGCCTGCAGAACTGCCACTCATTGGATGCTTTTTTCTTAATTTAAACTCTCCCAGGGGATCAGCAGCTTCTGAAATACTTAAAACAGCCTGTCTGACACCAACTCTCACTGAGATCACATTTTTCCCCATTCTGATGTTTGATGTGAACATTAACTGAAGCCTGTATCTTGACCTGTATCTGTATAATGTTATGAATTACACTGCTGCCACATGATTGGTTGATTGAATAATTGCAGGAATGAGCAGGTTTACATGTGTTCCTAATAAAGTGGCGATGAGCATACATTCTCACTCTCATAACTATATACAGTTTTGCCGTAACTACTGGAACATTAAGGCCAATTCATTTGTTAGTGCTATACACCAAAATCATCTGTGTTTGAGATCAAAAGACGGATATGAGATGAGCTTAGGATTACAGCTTTTATTTCCTGGTATTTACATCTAGATATGTTAAACATTATAAAACATAGAATCCTTTGTATCATACCAGCCAATTTTTAGGCGAGCAAATGCATAGGAATGGATAGTCTTGAAGTAAATTAAAGTAAATAACACTTAATATTTGGTTGCATATCCCTTGCTTGCAATAACTGCATCAAGCCAGTGACCTACTGACATCATCAAACTGTTGATTTCTTTTTTCTGATGCTTTTCCAGGCTTTTACCACAGCCTCTTTCAATTGTTGTTTATTTTGGTTCTGTTCAATTTGGTTAAGATCTGGTGAGTGACTTGGCCAGTCTAAAACCTTCCACCTTTTCCTCTTGATAAAGTTCTTTGTTGAGTTGGCAGGATGTTTTGGATGATTGTCTTACTGCATGATTAAGTTATTCCCAATTAATTTGGATGCATCTCTCTGAAAATTGGCAGACAAAATGTTCGTATAAACTAGTGAATTCATTCTGCTGCTACCATCATGAGTTACATCATCAATAAAGATTAGTGAGACTGTTCCAGAAGCAGCCATGCAAGTCTAAGCCATGACACTACCTCCACCATGTTTCACAGATGAGCTTGTATGTTTTGGATCATGAGCAGATCTTTTCTTTCTCCACACTTTGGCCTTTCCATCACTTTGGTAGAGGTTAATTTGGTTCCAGAACTTTTGTGCATCATCTCTGTATTTTTTTGCTAATTCCAATCTGGCTTCAGATTTTGTCAGATCTGCTGAGGAGTGGTTTGCATCTTCTGGTATGGCCTCTATATTTCTGCTCTTGAAGTCTTCTTTGAACAGTGGATTGTGATACCTTCACCCCTGCCCTGTGGAGGTTGTTGGTGATGCCACTGACTGTTGTTTTTGGTGTTTTCTTCACAGTTCGTACAATGTTTCTGTCATCAGCTGTTGTTTTTTTCCTTGGCTGACCCATTCGTTGTTTGCTGCTCAGTACACCAGTGGTGCCTTTCTTTTTCAGGACATTCCAAATAGTTTTATCGGCTATGCCCAATGTTTACGCAATGCCTTTGATTTATTCTCCCTCAGATTCAAATTATTCTCCCTCAGCTTCAAAATTATTCTCCCTTTTCTTAGCTTCAAAATGGCTTGCTTTTCTTCCATAGGCAGCTCTCTGATCCTCATGTTGGCTTATCTTTTTAAGAACAAATGCAGTCTTCACAGGTGAAACTGGAGGCTAAAACCAAGAATAGACTTTCATAGCTATTTATTATTTAAACAATCAATCTAACAGGACACACCTGGGTAACAAGAAACACCTGTCAGTCACATGTTCCAATATTTTTGCTTGCAAAAAACAAATGAATTAGCCTTGGCATTCAATTAGTTTCGGATGGGGCTGTACATAGTGAATAATGTTTAAGAAAAATAGCTGGAAAATAAGCTGGTACATTAAAAAGTTAATAAATGAAGAGGAAGACCTGTCTGTTCATCCACTAAGCACTCTCTTCACACACCCGCTACACTGTAGAATTTTCACATCTAATATTCAGAGCCTTAATGTTATTTATTGATTAATTCTGCTCATCTATCTTTATATAAAAGTTATTGATATGCTTTGCTTTTTATGCTTGTATGTTTTCAAATTCCACCTTGAGATTGGACAGGCAGTTGTTGAGGAAGACATGCCATCTGTTGAGGAACACTTGCTTCTGACTGACACACAGCAAACATGTTACCAACGGATACAAAGCCTGGAAAACACACAAATCCAGAGAAGTTAGTGAGATGTCATATTCCCATAATTATTGGAGATTAGTTAGTATGCATGTGACATTCAGGGATATTCATTCGAAGTGAACCAGGAATTAAGGGTTAAAATCCAGTGCTGGGTAAGAAAATGCTTACAACAAATGCTTGATGTGTTTTTTACTTTTAATTTCAGTTGATGAGAGAGTTTAACAAAATATTTTAAAAACGGCTATCATGAATGTCCATTTATAGAAGTGGTATTCAATTAAAATAAGTGAAGGTCCAGGTAGTTATGGTCTGGATAAGCAATTAACATTACTGAATGTTGACAACAGTTAACTTTTAATACTTTAATACCATAAGTGATTAGTTAAAGGCTGTAAACAATACAGATGAATTTAAAAGGATTATGTTCACTTTCGTAGTGGTGTTTCACTTTATCACTCCTGACTAGCACATGGACTGAAAAGATGAGATATGTGTACTTGAACTAAGTGGAGAATAGGTGCATAGTTCTCTGTCCAATCCTCCTCATACATTCTTTAGCTAAATAAATTACATAAATGTATATGACTGGTTATAATACAAGTCACAACAGAAGATTTGCCTCAGAAGCTGACATGGTTCATATTTAGAAAACTGGGGTTGCTAAATTACAGTCAGTTTTTTTCTTTTCTTCATATGTTTAAAATCAATTGAAATACTTTGGTTGGTCTGCATATAGACTGTATTCTGCCAGTTGATGATTTATAGTGTCAGCTTACCGTTTCAAACGATTAAATACAATGACTTGGCAAAAAAATCCACCTTTCAAAGAATCCATTAATTAAACCTTATGAGCAGTCGGCAAAATGCCTGAGACATTATAAATAACTATTTCCCGCCACAGCCCATTTTCTGTCTGATAAGGCAGCTCTAATTAAAGATTTACTGTGAGGGGAATGACTTACGGAACATCAGGCTGACAATTAATGACAAGGAAATCAGTCAGACAGATGTATCTTTCACACTCACCCCCATTAGTTATAGTGTAACTGCTCATGTGGAATGCTTGGCCTCTCTATGTGCAGTGGTTAGCTAACTCTTGAATAAGCTGTGCAAGACAGCAGCCGCAAACATCCCAGCTATGAAACGGGTTATGTGAGACAATTCCCCTTGCACAGGCGATGACTGAATCACTCACCAGAGAATGCTTCTTCCTGGAAGAGAGGTCCAGGGTGGTGTCATACAGACTCTCCACAAAGTTCCGCAGACATGGCACATTTACCTCATTCTTCACGCTCTGAACAGGGATGCAGCACAAAGACATTCTCAATTTACAGCCCTGAGATTACTGTTCGACATTATCATATTTCCATTCAGTGTGTCTTGGCGTCAGAAGTAGGGGTGGAATGGTATAAAAAATTCACAGTATGACAACCTAACAACCCAATATCAACTATCAGAGAGGGTGAAGAGACAGTACATATTTTATTCATAAAACAAACATCTTAACATGGTGATATAATAGAATTTATATAATAGAATGAGCTATTGATATACAGTTGACATACATCAAAATTATTCAACCCCCATTGCAAATCAGGTTTATTTTAAAATTTACAGACTTTCAGCTATTTGCAATGAACAAATCAAACAAAAGCAACTGAAATAGTTCAACACAACAAATGCTTCAAGTGGTTTCCACAAATTCAACTGAAAATGCAACTTATAATGACTTCTCCAGTTTCAAAATGATTCAATCCCCTGAATAGAATCCCTCACAACAGCACAAATATGCAAAACAGGTGTTGTCTCAAGCACACCTGATGCAACTAATCAAGGGATTCATTAGTTGCACCAGGTGTGCTTGAACTGGAACACATAAAATACTTGAACTGGCTAGGGGTAGAAAATTAATGAAATACCTGAATACCTGGGCAGAAAAATGAATTAATGATTTTGACTGCAACAGTGTTTGATATAATTTAATTAATTTAATTAAATATAATTAAAATTAATTAATTCTGATTATGTTATAATGAGAATAATCAAATCCTTATAAAAATCATCTTTAGAATAAAAGTGCACACAATTAAATTTAAATTTAAGACTGATTACCAAAATGTACATTTCAACTTGAATGGGCTATTTTAAAAATGTTAAAAATGTAAAAACATTTTTGGAGAATAGACAAATAGTTTAAATGACAAGTTACTATGAAGAGACATATTGGCTGGACTTAAGGTATTTTATTTTATTTTATTTTATTTTATTTTATTTTATTTTATATGTTTTTTTTTATATTATTTACCTGTGTTTTCTATTATTAAAAAAAAAACTAATAAAAAGCAAATCTGCTGTGTAAGTTTAGAAAGTTTTAATAATTTTTTCATGAAAAATAAAACTATAAAATTTATATTTATGGTAATTTACTAGCAGAAGTATGGTGATTATTTCTTATTATTGTTGTAAATATTAACACAGTGAGATGCATTGCATTTGCAATATTAACTGAGCAGGGTAGACTGTAAATCATAAGTACAGTAAAAATGATTTGATTATAGTTTTCTTGAACACTAAAATTCCAGCATCTTAGAGTTACTGTGTGTCTAAGAAGCTAAAGAACATTTTTGCAGTAAGTTCATATCATAATACTGATGTTGCGAAAATGAACAGACCTCAACCAAGACTGTGGGAGAACTTAAATTTGAGAACTTACAGCTGCCACTGGGACCAATATCTCCACAAAGAGACCAGCCAGACAGTGCTTAATGTCTTTATCCTTCACCTCTAAGAAGTACTGGGCACATTCCTGTAAAATTAACCACGCACAGACAATCAATTATGCACACACTCAAAATTTCTATTACTGGCCCATCATGTCTCAGAACTAAAATGTTTTTTTTTCCCTGAATGTCCTTTCTAGAGTTAATTTATAGGCTTACCATTACTTTGATAATGCTTAAAATCATTCTCAGATTATTCCAAAGAAATTGTGGCTCAATATAAGAGAGTAGCTGTAAGACTAATGCGTCTAACATTGTACCACAACAGAACAATCATAACTGCACTGCTAAAAAGATCACTGTACCTGCATGAACAGGAAGGAGGCTTCAAAGTCTTCCACTGGGTACATCTTAATGCGGAAGAACTTGACCCCCATGATGAGACTTATAATGCTCTTGACTACATAAGGGCTCTGTTCCTTCTGCCTGAGCTCCTTCAGCTCTGAGATAAACTTCTTCCTCACTGCGGGAAACCTAAGAGACAGAAATAAAGGAGAGACAGCAATCAGGCAAAGAGAGAAAAAAGATCAGACAAAGAATGGGTAAATGTAATCATTACCAGTGCATCCAGTGTGAAACATTTACTTTCATGTTAATTTGCATTTTATAATTGCATTATATTTTTCTGATATCTTGTATCTTTACGCTATGAACTCTCAGAACTGCTTCAAAGTGTGGGAAGTGGGAAAAGTGTGTTTTGCTTATGTGTCCATTTGGTTGATGGAGGTAGGATTATTAAAATGCACCTAAAATGGATATGTGGAGACACCAGGACAACCACAGAGCACTTACTGATGAATATCAAGAAGAATAAGAAGACAAGAAAGAAGACTAGAGTAATTTTCAGTAATTTGTTGGTGTATGAATATGTGTGTGTGTGTGTGTGTGTGTGTGTGTGTGTGTGTGTGTGTGTTTGCCTGAGTAATTGTGGATGTGTGTGAAGCTTGATTGCTGTGACACAGGGAGAGATCTTGAGCTCTATATTTAGAAAGGCATCTGGAATGGGAGAAATGGGAGGAGAAGTTCACTCTCTCTCTCTCTCTGACTTTTTCTCTCTTCTGTACTAATGGTTCAGTTCTGATAGCCAGTACTTTCCTCTCACACATAAAGGGAAATGAGTCGTCATGTGACTGTATGTATTGTACACACATTCAAAGATAGCCTAAACAAATAAGAGTCTTGTGATCTGGAGCACCATACAGTAGCTATTTTTTTTGAAAAAAAATAGGTCTGAAAACACTTGGCAGATCATTAAATATGAAGAAGTGTCATTAACATCCGAACCCAGTGACTCTACGAAAATAGGACTGGGTTCCGTTTCTGTGTGTCATTGATGTAAGACACTCAGAATATATGCTGACACATCCTCCATCAAAGGTAATGGACATCATTAAAGCTCCATCTCACGTCACACTCCGTTAAAGAAAAAAAGATACTGCCATCAGAGTCTGCTAAGAACCAGGTCAGGATTATGAGAAACATGGTTGGCAGCAGAAAGTCACAAGGCTTTCAGCATGTTAAAGATGACTAAATATGGTTTGTAAAATACAGGGTGTCCCAAAAGTCTCCATGCATAAGGGGAAATTAACATTTTAATAAAATGTCTTCCAAAAATGTTCATACTTAGTTTATATTCTTTCTTTTTTTTCAGATAGTCTTTAAGAATGTCTTCGACAAAAGAAATACGTTTTGAAATCATTTGCATGGCTGGATCGGGATGCTGTCGCAAGGTTGCAATGGACTTTAACAGGAAAAATGGCGAGCACATCACACACACACGACACTGTTGCCAAACTCTGTGGTGTGTTTACAGGCCTTAAAGAATAACAGATTTATCATCTGCTATGGTCGCTGAGATTTTGACTGACATCACACATAGCTTGACTTTCTTTAATCGTTGTGAAGCTTTTATACACATTACAGGGTTTCTATTATACAGGAACTCAAATAATCTACACTTGTGAGTGGATATGTGAGCTGGATATGTATTAATTAGTGCAAAACCTATTTTTTTTAGAAATAGTGACCAGGTTACCTCTCACATACCACTAAATTATAATAATAATTACATATGCTGATTATATTGAAGTTATTAATATTAAACCTCGTGTCTGCTGAGGGATTCTGCACTGCCAACTACATTCCCCTGACATTAATATGGAATTCTAATTGTTGATTAAAGCACTTCATCACAATTAGGCAATTATTTAATACAGAAGTAAAAGATTAATTGATTGATAACATACAATATAGCATGACGTATCAAATTTGGAACTGTTGGTGTTGACAACAGCAACAACAACAATAAACAAAACGCTAATGTTTAAAACTTACCTGGACTGAGCCACCACTCCAACCACCTCCGCATAAAGATCAGCCACAAGGTGCATGTTGGATGTGTTGGGCCCTGTGTACCTGTGGCACAGAACAACACTTCAAAACCAACAGCATTTGTGGCTTTTATGAATTACATTATATACAGTTCTCAGCCTATCACCATATAGGTTTCAACTATACACATTAGAGCTCAGCAATAAATGTGATCTTTACCCTTCTTTATATTTGAAGTGCTTAAAGGCCAGATTAATGACTTCTTGAATGAGGCCATCCAGAAGAGGGTGAAGAGGGATCTAGAGCCACAGTGACAGAGACACAACTGGCTTAGAAACTCCCCCACATATACACCATCTAAGTTTGCTGAGAGTGTTAAATTTGAACCAAATTATCACTAAAATTGTCAAAGATTAAGATATATGCAACTTACCTGTTTTAAAACTTCAATGAGTACCAGAGAAAATATGAAGTCTATTGCTAAATCTCTCCTTTCCAACAGATAATCCTTTTGTTGTTCATCACTGAGGCCAAGAGAGAATGACAGGTCATAACAATTTTGTAGTAGTGGTTTCAAGTGGTACTAAAATAAAGCATGTGTATTTGCATGAGTGAGACAGACTGCTGGTAAATCGATCTAAGCCTAGTTTTAGCCAGGGTGGCTAAGTAAAAACTCACACTAAAACTTACCGTGTCACCCTGCCAATGAGTTGTATGCTACAACCACATCCTTTTGACTATGTACTAAATATGTTTAAAAATATGTAATATTTATTGCAGTCTTGAACTTAGGGCTGGTAGATGATTAGCTGACAGGAATAATGTAACTTTCTGGCAAAATAATGAATAATGGAGAGCTTACATTTTGGACTTGGTGTTGGCACGAGGTCGGTACTCATGAGACTCATCCTCTAGTCCGTTTTGTCGCTTGTACCAGTCAAACAGCGTGCGTAGGATCGAGGGCAGGCAGTATTCAGCCAGAGAACTCATAGTGCTAATCACCTGGGAGAGAGAGGTTTACTTAACTTAACACGTTTCTTAAGCATAATATGTTTAGTTCTTAATGTTAAAAAAAAATTAAGGTCAACAAAGCTCCGTTGAACTGAACTTGTTTCATTGACTGTAATTAATTGCATCTTCCTTAAAACCATTTCTAAATACACATCGACCAAAACAATGTATTTGACTGAACAAATCACAGAAAAGACTGGAAAGGAGTGGGATAGGAGTCTGTGATTGGTGTAGCTCTGTGGAGGCTGAGAATTTCAAGATGGAATTCAGGTTAAAGTGGTAAAGTCATGCTCCAGAATGAGGGGTGTGAAAGGACTAAACCAAACACAGGAAGGGAGGAGTGTCTGCATTCCCACACCCACACACACTGTTTCAAGACTGTATTTGCTGAGGTGAACTAGGACTTCATCAGAGCAAATAGAGTTCACTAGCTAAAACTATTTTTAGGTACAGAGCTTATAGCTTTAAGTAAACCAAACCAAACCATTTTGTATACCTCACATTCTCTCCCATCACACACTATATGGGCAAATGTACTGTATATGGACACCTGACCATCTCCAAACTGTTGCCACAATGTTGGAATCACATAACTGTATAAAATGTGTTTGTATGTTGTAGCATTTCAATTTTCCTCACTGGAATGCACCAGTGGACAAAGCGATTATAAAAACATGGTTTGCAAAGGTTGGTGTGAAAGAATTTGAGTGGTCCGGACTGATCACTTTTGGGATAAACTGGAACATGTGACTGCGCCCCAGGCCTCCTCACCCAACATCAGTGCCCAACCTCACTAATGCTCTTGTGTATTAGGAGCATTAGGCTGAATGAACACATCCCCATAGCCATGCTCCAAAATCTAGTGGAAAGCCTTCCCAGAAGAGTGGAGGTTATTATAACAGCAAACTGGGGACTAAATCTGGAATGGGATGTTCATCATGCATATATGGGGGTCCACAAACATTTGGCCATGTAGTGTAACTGCATGACTTCATTAATACAAAAAGGATGTAGTAATCTTGTATGTCTCGGATTTAAAGATACTGGATTATAGCATTTTTTTTTGTTTCCAAGTTAATCAGAAGACATCTTGCGTCTTAAATTGTTACACAGTGTTGTAGTTCTGTCATATACGCTGTTAATAAAACCCAACACAGGTCAAGTGAAATGGAAACTCTGATTTTGGAAAACATGCTATCATCCACCTTTTTTTAACAGCATTCATTCTGTCTGTAAAAATCAGGAACCCTTTAATGATTAATAATCCAAATAATCTGCTTTAATTTACCTGATCAAACTGGTGGTCTTCTCCCCTCTGTAGAGATTTGGTGAGCAGCTTTTCCTGCAAAAAAAGAAGCAAGAAATGTTTTACAAAACCACAGAAACAAACATTTCTTTAATCCAGCACCCATTTCCTGCTTGACAATTTACCATATAGTGTCTGCTGAATTGGGCAGAAATCATTTGATGTAATGATGGAATATGTGATTATGTGAATTAACATTAAGAGGCCTTATTAAAGAGTCAAGCACTGGTGCTAAGTGCACTGGTGCTAAGAACACAGCTATGTGCCTCAACTTATCACCTAGTATGCAAAATTCTTTGCAGTAAGTGACTTTATAAAGGGCCTATAAGACAACGTGTACAATGAAATAATGTAAGAACTTTAGACCCAATATCACTGTTAACATTAGACTTGTCAAATCTGTAAAATCAATATTTACATAACCCTGCATTAGCACATCATGGTGTCCCATTATTTGTTCTTTATTTATATTATTACAAATTATTACAGATGGCATGTGAATGGCATATCCATTCAGCATCAGGAGCCCAATGAGAAAAGCCTGGACACAAATAATCAGCAGTACAGGACAATACAACTAGCACCCATGCCTATTCTTGTTGTTTAGAGAAAGGGAATGAGAACAAAACCCTATAAGGACTGTCAGCAGTCACGACTCAGTCTGCTTTTGAAAACTGAAAGCCGTGTACAGCAGGAGTGCAAGCACATATGGCTGTTCCTAGTGTGTATGAAGCTGTCGCTGGTTAAATTTGTTTAAATTAAAATTGTAATTTAAATTTAAATTTTGATGAAGGTGCAGTTCATTCAAGTCTGAATCCTGGAACCAGTGGGAATGAGCCTGACCCAACAGAGCAGCAGCTCACTGTGTAAAAGCACTGCTTCGTGTGGTTTATATTATGGGCCATTCCTATCCTGTCGCTGGTGACGTACTTGCAGGTTATAAGGGCTTCTGGAGAATATGCACTGTGTTTAAAACAATAACATTTCTTCTTGCTCACATAAGTGTGTATGTGTGCCAAAAAGCAAATATTCCCAAGTAACCTGATGCCAAGTTCACACCTCTTCCTCAATATGTGTGAGAGCATGCGAGTCGGTGCTTTAATTAAAGTATTTGCAGCGTGTCAGTTACAGTCAAGCTTCCCCAGTCATCGGACTGTGCACTGACATCCACAACTTATTTTGTCAGACTACACATGTAAAGAAATATAATAAAAGAAACGATTAAAGAGCTTTATAAACAAAGAGCATCTTACTCCCTCTACAGAATTTCATTCATCAAAATTTGTTTCGACCAAAAAAACAACAAACTCTTGATTGATATGTTGACAAAGTTTCCGACTAATTATCAGCCAGTTGTCTAGTAACGTCAATTACTGTCTAATAACTCCCAACAATATTCATTTTCTCATCCTCTCCATTTTATTTAATCATTTATCATTTAATGATTAAACTAATACCTTACTCAGTTAAAAATTACAAGTGAACATTTACATTATGTAAAGATAAAATAGACAAATAAAGATTTCCCCTCACACTGAGGGTCGGAGTGAGCAGCGCATGCTTCTGAGTTGTCAGACTTAATTTACTGTATCACGTGGATTTGTTTTGGTTTTTGTCCTGTCTCTGCCCCTGTAATGTTATTGGTTGTTTCCTAATATGTCTCAGCTGTACTGTGTTATGCCCTTTGATTAGGTTGTATATTTAAACCCCTGTGTGTCTTTGTTTCGTGCAAAGTATTGCGTTTCTGTGTTTTGGCTCCAGAGCCATACCAAGCCTTTCTTTGTCCCTGTTTCTCAGTTCCCTGATCCTGTCCATAGTTTCTCATTTTTTAACTTAACCTTGTCTCGTTTGTGATGTTTGCCGATCGCCTGACCCACGATACTTTTTGACCACGTATTTGTCTATCGTTTGGATTTGTCTGCTGACCTCAAATAAAAGTTTTAACTGCACTTGCATCCGTTTCCACCCTGACTATATGACAATAGTTATACCACAGTGTTGTTGAATTCCCAAATCTGATTGATCAGAAGGTGCTGACTGAAAATTTTCATTTTTAACTGCAAGCCAAATCACAGGTTTACATCAATGCACTTGTTCTAATATGTTAGCATTTCTATAGTAACAACAAGACTTTCACAATATTCCACATAATCAAAGGTTAAAAATACAGAGAAATTATCGTTGATATGGTAAAGTTTTCCATAACAAAATATTTATTTAACATTTATGGAACGAGTCTTGGTGCTTTGTGATGGTCAGTAAGTTTTCTGCTTTGGGAGACTTTCTGCTTTGTTTTAAAAAGATTAACTTCAAGAGAAAGGAAAAAAAGTTTGCTGAGGGAATGACTTGTCTCATGGATGGTTCCACTACGTTAAATGTAACTATAAATGGATAAAACCTACAACATGCTGTTCTAATAAATTAAATAATACTGCTGTGGTATAAGGGGAATAAAACATACACTGTTACTGAAGAATAATCAACTTCATGTCGAGCCATATCACACCCCCTATCTGTGTCATCAAACTGTTCTGCAGCCATAGAATTAATTCAAATTATAACACTTGTACACTCCTAATACTCTGTAATAAAGATCGTCTTCTCTTTATCCACCATCATCTGATATTACCTCAAAATTTTATTTTGCTTGAGCAATATAACAAGTCAAATCTTCACTTGGTAGTAGACTTTTGAGCATTCTGTAGATACAAATTAACTGGCTTTGCAGATCAAATACATGAAATAGACACAACTGCAGCATCTATACCTTTGAACATGCATTAATATAGACATATTAATCTATGTATCTGGTTAAATTGTGCAAAAGATTATGTTCAGTCTCCAGTGAACATCATCACAGAATCAATACATTCATAAGTGAAATGAAAAAAAAGTAAGTCGACATTCTTTACCAGTGGCTCGGCCATGATGATGCGTATCTTGCGCTCTGACAGCAGGGTGAAGTTGACAAAGAGACTCTTGAGGACATACTCGCCCGGTTTGCTCTCAGGGTCCACGGTGAGAGGCATGATAGCAGGCATCCCTTTTCTCTCACCCTGACTGGTGCTTACTTGTGGGAGAGCAGGCTTACCTAGCGGAGATGCTGACAACACAAACACACACATACAAACACGAGTTAGAAACTGGCACGTTGTGTTTAATTTGATGATTATGGTGGATGAGGACTGGTTAAATTCGTTTATCATTAGTTTTGGTTGTTATGACCTGGAGCTTTTGTGATCACAAACTACATATAGAGTGAGTAGACTAAGTATTCAGACACTTTTATTTGTGCTATATAATATACTTCCAGCGCATATACGCACTTCAAATTTACACACACACAGACACACACACACACACACACACACACACACACACACAATGTCTTTTGATTTTGTACTTATAAATATGAACAAAAAAGTACATGTTCATAAGAATAAACAAATATGTTGTTTTTTTTAAAAAGGAAACTGATAAAGAAAAAAGGATTTGGAGGCTATATTTAATACAATTATATATGTAAAGATTACATGCTGCAAAAAAAATTCTCATGCAAATTGCACCTGGTGTCATTATAAAAGACCTTGCCATGTCATGCAACAAATAGCAATCATGGTGAATATGAAGGAGCTTCATTCATTTCTCTACGTTATTAAACAACATTCAAATTAGAAAAAAAAGCTACAGAACAGTAGCAAAGAGAAAAGACTTTAAATATCCCTGTCAGTACAATTGGTTCAATGATAAGCAGGTGGAAAATAGAACCAGAACTAATCATTCCTGGACAGGTGTGCCATGCAAGAATTCACAGCATTATCTCATAGTGCTTATAAGGAAGGTAAGAAAAAAGTCAGCAGTCACTCACCTGAACACATACAAAAGCCTTGACGCTTGGTCCTACTTCAAAAAACTCTAAAGCATCAAGTCTTTTGTATGCTCTCAGGCTTTGTTTAGTGTATTTTCCCGGTGTCGAAATCAGGTACATTTAAATGGTGGGAAAACAGATTTCCGGCCAAATGCCAATGTCCCCGGACCAGTGGTTCTTGGGCAAGTTGTAAGGGTCACTGTCGAGTCCAACTGCCTTTAATTTAAGCTGATAATAGTTAGTTATACTAGCATTTTTGCAGCTTCCCCTATTAAAACCAGCCATTTTGCTAGATGTTTTGCCACTCAGTCCGGTCGCGGGGGACGTGTTCCGGCAGGAAAGTGATGCAATGCATCCTCTATTGTTATTGTTTGTGTAAATTGTGTTGTGTTATTTGTTTTAATTTCTTGTCTTCTTTAATTTCAAAATATTTTTATTTTGTTATATAATTTTAACTGGTAAACCGTAAGCTAGCTAGTCCTAGTTTGTTTGTAGCGAACACTGCTTCCACTTACTAATGTTATATATTTGTGAAGGTAAAACACAGTCAGAGAATGAATGAGCCCCCATTATTCATCAGTGGAAATAGGCAGCGTGTAAAAAGAAATATGTAGCAAATTATTCATCATTGTACAACATGAATACCACATGCCAAAAGAACTTACACTTACACTGCTCCACTTAGTAAAAAAGGACTAAATGGTTTTTTCGCACTCTGTAAAAAGATAGCTCAGAGTTCTTGTTGAATCTGTTAACACAGTCATTTTTTTCTGTGTTTTCGTGGAATTCACGCTGTACACTAATGCTGCCGTTCTTTTTTGCCACTCAGTGGGCGTGACCGACGCAAGTTCCGGCTACCGTGACGTCACGTGCATACCCTCTATAAGCAATGAACTGCACCACAATCATCTCCATTCGTACACCCACGCAAAACTCTTTTGGAGCAATATACATTGGTCAGACAAAAATAAAATCAGAAGTCTGGCAATAATTTAGCTCACCATGTTTAGAGAAAGAAGGGTCGCGTGTATGATCCCAAGAACACCATACACACAGTGAAGTACAGAGGTGGGAGCATCATGATATGGGGCTGCTTCTCTGTAAACGGCACTGAGGCATTATATGAAGCAAACATGAATGGACCGATGTACTGGGATATTTCACAGGAGAATTTAATTTCATGACAATGTCCCCAATCATACGGCTAAAATAACAAAAGAAGGTTTTGCATGGCCTAGTCAATCTCCTGACTTGAATCCCAATGAAAAGTTATGGAAGATTTTGAAATTGTGAGTCCATCAGAGAGGGAAGCTCATAACCCTTGGGAAATTGAAAATGATCTGCCAAAAGAAACGGGCCACAACGCTGCAAAAGCAAATTACTTCCTACTGTAGACATCCAGATGCTGTAATTGCTAACAATTGCTTTAATTGCTTTGCAACAAAGTACTCATGTTGGTAATTTGTGGTGTCCGAATACTCTTTCCCTATCAATTTGTTTTTGACTATGCTTATGAATACATACCTTTTTGATCATATTTGAAACGGTAAATTTGAAACGATATACATACTATCAGTATATAACAGTGGTGTTTGAAAGTTTGTGAACCCTTTAGTATTTTCTATAAATCTGCATAAATATGACCTAAATCATCATAAGATTTTTACACAAGTCCTAAAAGTAGACAAAGAAATCCAAATTAAACAAACGAGACAAAAATATTATACTTGGTCATTAATTTATTGATGAAAATGATCCAATGTTATATCTCTGTGAGTTACAAAAGTATGTGAACCACTAGAATTAACAGTTTAATTTGAAGGTGAAATTAGAGTCAGTTGTTTTCAATTAATGGGATTTATTTAAAGAGTTTGGGTTTTATTTAAAGAACAGAGATCTAGCAAAGTCTGATCTTGAGGAAGTGTATCATGACATGAACAAAGGAAATTTCTCAGGTCCTCAGAGTTGTTGATGGTTATCAGGCTGGAACCATCAGGAGAACGCTGAACAATAATGGTACATGGCAGGGTTGCAAGGAGAAAGCCACTGCTCTCCAAAGCAACATTGTTGCCCTTGTGGATTTTGCTAAAGATCATGTGGACAAGCCAGAAGGCTAATGGAAAAAATGTTTTGTGGATGGATTATAACAAAAAAAAAATGTTTAAATGAGAAGGGTTATATTTGGAGAAAGGTAAACACTGCATTCCAGCATAAGAACCATATCTGTGAAACATGGTGGTGGTAGTATCATGTTTTGGGCCTGTTTTGCTGCATCTGGGTCAGGATGACTTGCCATCATTGATGGAACAATGAAGACTGAATTATACCAGTGAATCCTAAAGGAAAATGTCAGGACATCTGTCCATGAAGTGACTCTCAAGAGAAATTGGGGCATGCAGAAAGACAACAACTCTAAGCACACGTCATTCTACCAAAGAATGGTTAAAGAAGGATAAAGTTAATGTTTTGGAATGGCCAAGTCAATGTCCTGACATTAATCCAATAGTAATGCTGTGGAAGGACCTGAAGCAAGCAGTTCATGTGAGGAAACCCACCAACATCCCAGAGTTCTGTACTGAGGAACTGTACTAAGCTGTTCTGTACTGAGGAATGGGCTAAAATTCCTCCAAGCCGATGTGCAGGACTGATCAACAGTTACTGGAAACTTTTAGTTGCAGTTATTGCTGCACAAGAGGATCACACCAGATACTAAAAGCAAAGGTTCACATACTTTTGGCATTTACAGATATGTAATATTGGATCATTTTCCTCAATAAATAAATGACCAAGTATAATATTTTTGTCTCATTTGTTTAATTGGATTCTCTTTGTCTACTTTTATGACCTGTGTGAAAATCTGATGATGTTTTAGGTCATATTTATGCAGAAATATAGAAAATTCAGGTTCAAAAATTTTCAAGCACTGCTGTAAGTAACAAAAACAAAAGGCTCTGAATACTTATTTACCTTCACCATAGAGTATATTATTATTGTGATTTACTTTCAATCTTTCAATCGAACCCATGATTTGACATAATGACTAGAATGCAGTATTTTTTAACAAAATATATGTTTGTTTGCTACTCAAGGACACCTGAAGTTATGCTCAGTTAGTCCTCCTGTTTCTTGTATACTTCAGTTCACACCCTCTGATCTGATCTGATCTGTTCTTTAGCCTGTCTATGGATACTGATTATATATGTGCCTTGGTTGAACCTGACTGCCTATAACCTGACCTCTGCTATAGATACTGACTATTAATCTCAGATTGTACTAAAGAAATTAGACTGCTGTTTGGTATCCTAACAAAAAATGTTTGTTTTACAATTTTAAACAATTTGAAAGGACAACATCCATCCATTAATCCATCCATCCATATTCTGTACTACTTATCCTACACAGGGTCATGGGTAGCCTGAAGCCTATCCCAGGGCACTCGTGGCAGAAGGTGGGGGACACCCTGTACGGGGTGCCAACCCATTGCAGGGCACAATCACACACACATTCACACTCCACGGCCAATTTGGAAATGCCAATCAGTGTACAATGCGTGATTTTAGACTAGGGAAGGAAACCGAAGTACCCAGAGGAAACCCCCGAAGCATGTAGAGAACATGCAAACTCGGAAATCGAACCACCAACCCTGGAGGTGCGAGGCAAATATGCTAAACACTAAGCCACCGTGTCCCCCCAAGGACAACATAGTGAAGAAAAAAAAACCTCATTCTTAAGGTGTATGGCATACAATCTTATTAAGTCCAGTAAAACACTGGGCTATGTGCAGAATATAAAATGCAAAATAAGGTTTATGAAATACAAACTGAAGAAAGCTTTTCTCGCTTCAAAAGTGGTCACAGAGAGCAGCTGCTGTTTTCATTTTAGGGATGATTGTGTCACTGGAGTTGGCTGGAAGGTTGAGGAAGCCCCACTCATGTGGTTTTGGAAGCTCATGACATATGTGACTTAGCATAAATGTGTCTTGGCCACCGCACATAGCACAAGACTCAGATCAAATCTCATATTTCTTCAGATAGAATAAGAACAATTCTATTTAAGCACTCACAGCTGGTCTGAGTATGATACTGTTTTGTAGTACAGTTGAGAATGTTCATGTCATTGATTTGGAAAATTATTTCATTGGCAGGAATAACAGTGTTATTGGCACAACTGCATAACAATGAAATAGAGTGAGAGGCCTTTGGCTGCCGAGAATATGACTGAATATGGTTCAAATAGCTCGGGTGACACGTATGAGTCACTGTGGATGACTTCTGAGTAGAAATAATCACAAATGATAACATTTAACAAAGATGGTTTAGTACATCAGTTACAGATGCCTTAAAGCAACAATGCTACAAGCCTGCATTCAGTCATGGTTAACAAGTACAGTGGCAATATCACGGTTGCTAACACTGTAGTCAGAACTTGTTGTGTTTTGACAGCTCGAGATTGGAGCCTTAAGTCTAATAACAGGCTTTATTTTTCACTAATGAGCTTAAGGGAATGAGAGGCGAGTGTATTGTAGGTTGGAAGCCCAGAAGAGGAAAACAGGAGGAGGGTCCCACAGCAGGGTGCAGCTTGGACAGTACTGCAAAATGTTTTGCCCGATTTATCCTTTTGGGCAGTGCAACAAAGTATGTCCAGAATGCATCCTCCCTCGACAGACACACACTCACTACCAATGTACAATATCCCTCAGCATTGGCAAATGGACACATGGACAAACACATACACATTACACATACACAATTAATATACTGTCCAGCCAGTAGCACCTACCCAGACCCTTAATAAAGTTGATAAAGCTGGCCCGGCTCCAGCGCACTGGTGTCACCTCCATACTGTCCCCGTTCCAATAATCCCAAACAATCTCTAGCTGACTAGCTCCATATCATCTCCAGCCATATCTTTTCCAGTTACTTCCATAAAAGTGACCCTAGTAGCGCCACATCGTATCCGTGTTCATGTTGCCTTCGTCTGGAGGCTCACTCCGGTTTGAGAGTGCGGGATCAGTCCAGTGGTGCGGAAGATAAAAAGACCTTAGCCTGCTGGGTTAAGGCAAGGTGAAGGGAAAACAGCCTTCCTGTGTGAATCCTCATAGCCATGTGTGATAGCAGTGAGCCCTCTCTGAGGAGAAGGTCAGGCTGGAATTTCAGCAAAGCCCAAAGAGAGAGGAGGGAGGGCCAACATGGAGCTAAATTTAACCTTAGCGCTCCTTCACAGACACATACATGTACACAAACACACTCCATTACTACATGCACATACACACAATTCATCACCCTTTACTTTAAACAAGCACACAAACACATTCCTCAAGTATCAAACCTAACATCAATATATCAGTCAGGAAGCCATTTTGAGTGCAGACTCATTCAGAAATCATGGCAACTCGCAAGTGTGTTTTTGGTACACACACACACAAACACACACACACACACACACACACACACACACAGGATTAAAGCAGCAGAGAGAGACAGTGAGTACTGTATGTTATGTCAGCACAGATATATCGGTATGAGCACCGGCTAGTGCACTTTTTTTTCCACAAGCATATTAGCTCATCCTCTATATCTTGTACAGATCACAGAACAACAAAACCTCAATGATCACAGAGTAAACCACCAACATACAACCCGTGATTTATGCTATATACAAATATACTTACTAAGACGCTTTTATTCAAAGAGGTTTACAGTTCAGAGTGGTTGCCATGCCAGTTGAGAGTTATGAGTTGTGCTTAAGGGTGCTACAGAGGTATCTTACTGGTGCTTGGATTTTAACTCTCACCCTCCTGCTCAGTAGGCCAGAGCCATGCCCACTGAGCCACTGCTGCCCTGAAATTTGATTCTCATTAGTGTTCATTTTGTCAGCAATTTTACTTTTTAATTCAGTCAGTCTTAGTCATGTGTCAAATGCCCTTGATAGTTTTTATCATATTTAGTCAACCTTATCCTGTTGTGTTGTTTTTTTTTAGTCAAGTACGGCGGAAGGCGGACGTGAAGCTCAGGAGGAGTTTCTCGCTAAACGAGGAGCTTCCGCTACAATCTGGAACTGGTTTGGTTACAGAAAATCAGTTTTACTTTTATATCAACGTTTGTGTTTATGAGGCTCTCAAGACTGCATGCAGCTGTCACTTGTAGCCAAAAACAGTGGTGAATGGCACTATGTTTATATCGTCACTGATATCGTAATAAATGCCACAATAAATACCAGAAAATTTCGTGATATAGTTTTAAGTCCATATCGCCCATCCCTAATATAAATCCCTCGATAACATATATTAACATTATACATAGGTGCTCCAAAGTCATTTCACATAGTTTTTTTCCCCATCGTTCCCATCGGATGCAGCCTGTAGATATTATGGCCAATCACGAAAGTCAACATATCCCCGCAATGCTTACGTGTGGAACCTTTTTGCGTCTTTTTCGTAGGATGAAAGCTAGAAACTCTTTTCGTCAACAATACCGCATGTTGATAAAGTCACAGTTAGTGTTTAATGATGTCAGTGTCGTCTCGTCTTCGTCATGGAAAAAAGGTTGTTGATGAACATTTGTCGTTGTAGTTTTCCTTAATGAAATGAACACTAATACTCACACAGCGTAAAAAAAAAGGTTATAGTTAAGTCTAAACAAATGATACGGGGTGTGGATACTGCGGACGTGACTTCTTAAACATCTTTAAAGCGTGATTCAGCTAGAAGAACTAGTCAGCATGATTTATACAACAAAATATTTAGAACAGTGACAGGTGGCACCTCTTTAGTAATCTTTAGTAGATTCAAAAAACTAGAAAATCAGTTCGAGTTCATTTCCGCTCATTTTGTTGTTCTCTTGATCTCTGCTTTCTATTTGCTCAAGTCTCATTGCGTAACAAACCCTTGGGCGCACACACACACACACACACACACACACACACAGCATGAATCATCACACGTCAGTGCAGAAATGTGGTCTGGCACTGCATTTAATATTCTTACAGTTTACACTTGGCAAAAGGCAGTACAGTGTAAGAGAGTGAGTGATGAGTATATTTAACTAATCAGTTTGTATAGTTTAGGCAGGCTACTCAGTTTCAGCCGACCGAGCTCTGTGCCACTGAACTGAACTTGCTCTTTGGAACCACTGATTCAGGAAAACAGCCTCAGACAGAAAATATTAACAAACATTTTGGTTTATACACATTACTGTGCTAATCATTTACTATTCACTCGTGTCAATGTCATCATGTCCAGGACACAATGAGAGACAGAAAGAGGGATAAAAAAACACTGACACTGACATGTCCCTCAGTTTAACATCAGCCTGTAAGTACTACAATCTTTCACTGACTACATCTGCAGTTATTGGCAGATTTTGTAGGTTTTGTTCTGTATAATATCAGGAAGAAGGCAGCACAGCGCCACAGCGTGTAGTATTGCCGTGTCATGCCTCCAGAGTTCCAGTTTGTTCCTGAGCTCAGGTTATTTTCTGGGTAGAGTTTCTCATGTTCTCCCCCTGGGTGTTAATATGTGTGCATGGTGGCCTGGGATGGTGGCATCCAAGGTGAACTGACTGGATACACTGTAGCCCTTTATTCAGGATAATGAAGATCTTTACTTGCAAGTCTGTTTGTATAAAAGTCAATGAAATGAAATGAAAATGTGTAAACATCAATGTAATGTATTGTCTCTGTATGAACCTTGATTTTCAGACGTTTTTCTCTGTGGCTCTGTGACAGGTTTACTTATAGCTAATACAACAGCAGGAGTGAGAAGACTGGACAGCTTTCGGATAAAAGCATAGTTAGAAGCTGGCAGTCTCCATATGAGTCTGTGTGTATAGTATGTGTGTGTGTATGGAAGCCCTAAGCAGCCATGCATTATTACTGTTTCCTTCTGTCTTATTTTCTCGTGATCACGTCTTAATTTTCTTGTGATCTCCATGTAACAAAAACTGATTTCTCGTGATCTTCTAACAAAAAGCTGTTTTCTCATGACATGAATGGGACTGGTGTTACATACGCGTTGGCTTCTTTGCCATCGCCATCATAAATGTAATAACTGCCCACTGTACAGATTAACATTGTCTCTGTGTTAAGAGAGAGAGGTGTCCCCTTCTCAAGTAATGGTAAATGGTAAGCACTTATATAGCGCTTTTTTTAACCTCAGCAGTTCTACAAGATGCTTTACACTGGTTCTCATTCACACAAAAACACGCATGGTAACAGAGCTGGCATGCAAGTCGCTAGCTTGCCATTGGGAGCAACTTGGGGTTCAGTGTCTTGCCCGAGGCATGTGCAGTCATACGGGCTAGGAATCAGACCGCCAACCCTACGATTAGTAGACAACCCACTCTACCACCTGAGCCACAGCCGCCCAAGTGTCGGACAGTAATGCTTGATTGAGTTCCTGGTCCAAATAAAAACTAATTTGTTCATCCATGATGCTGCAGGATTGCACTAAGCTTTTGCTTCCTCCACAACAATAAAAACATGTTATGTCGAGTACACAGAAAAATTAATTCAAGTCGTGATCACGAGAAAACAAGAAAGAAAAAAATAATAATGCATGGCCGGTTAGGGCTTCCGTAGTTCCATAGTGTCCAGTCAGCAGTGCTTAGAGGAAGAGAAAAGATGGCGAGCATCTGACATACACTACGATGTCGTAATCACCATCATATGTTTACAGTGTGTGCGCAAAGCCTGACAGCATGATACATTGTACAATAAACCTACAGTACAGATGCCGATTATACTGTGAAAACAGCAACGTCTTTCGGATGAGACGTTATCCCAAGGTCCTGACTCTCTGAGGAAATCCCAGGACACTTCTCGTAAAATAGTAGAGGTATAACCCCAGTGTTCTGGTGAAATTCCCCCATTGGCCCTTATCTATCATGGCCCCCTAATAATCTCCATCCCTGAATTGGCTACATCGCTCTCCACTCCTCTCCACCAATAGCTGGTGTGTGGTGGGCATTCTGGTACACTATGGCTGCCGTCGCGTCATCCAGGTGGATGCTACACACTGGTGGTGTGTTTGAGGAGATTAACCCCCCCATACAATGTAAAGCACTTTGAGTGTCTAGAAAAGCACTATATAAATCTAAGGAATTATTATTAAATGATTAATTATTAGACATTTGAGTCACTCATTTCACTGTAGAATACTTGAAACATAAGAAACATTGTATGCTGCATTACGTCACGGTGAAGACACCTTCATGTCTATGCACATTAGGTGAGTGTGGGAAAACTGTATCTCATGTTTGGAGCGAACTTCTTCTGCTCCTTTCAGAGCCCACAGCACTGCACTGCACTGCACTTTCAGCAATCAGAATCTGGAGATGATATTAACATCCTTCATTCTAATGGAGCCTTATAATACACTACTAAATCATTCATTAATTTGTCTTCGGTAACCGATTTATCCTAGCCAAAGACGCAAAACAAACACAAGGGAAAATTCGCCATGGGGACTAAAACATAGGAAACCGTGAGATATACATATACATTTTTACACTCGCTCACACCTAGCAGCAATTCACCATGGCCAATCCACCTACTTTTATGTTGGAAGAAAACCACAGAACCTGGAGGAAAATAACACGGACATGAGGAGAACGTGAGAAACTCGGACATTAACCTGAGCTCAGGATTGAACCAGAGATCCTGGGACGGTGAGGCAGCAACACACTGTGTCAACCGTGCCTCCATGAACGACGATAAAAGAAAAAAAAAAATCTACAAGAAAACCAAACACAATGCACCATTCCGTACTACAAAAAATGACTGAGTAAGTTCTTACAACTAATGGCTTCACAGCATTATGGTTACTCAGGTAACCTCAGAAAAAAATTCATGTGATCATGTTCAAAAGATCAATGACAAATAACATATCAAGTTGAGTTACAGTGACAGCAACCTCCTTCCATCACATGTTTAGTCTACATTTACAGTGGTGCTTGAAAGTTTGTGAACCCTTTAAATTGTTCTATATTTCTGCACAAAT